>NW_008752045.1:190897-199073 GCF_000715545.1 Opisthorchis viverrini | reverse complement strand
GCTTCATAGGTTGCGCTGGCTTGGCCACGTGTTGCGTATGCCAGTCGACTGACTTCCTCGAAGGTCTCTTTTCACACAACCACGTGAAGGGTGGAAGAGTGTCAGAGGCGGTCAACCAATGACTTGGCAGCGAAGTATGAAAGCCATTACCAGGAAACTTAGCTGCGCTGGTCATTGCCGTCTTCCTGGATGGCGAACCCGAGACGGGCCACATCAATGGCTAGAGATATTGTCAGATACGGCCCAGTCGCGCCATCAATGGCGCTCGTGCATCCAAGCTATTGCCTTCGATGCATAGCTCCTTTCCCAATCCCCCTACGTGACAGCCCACTGACAGTGCTGGATCTAACCCCAATTTATCAACTCCCGCCTGCGGCGCGCAGCTACCTACCCCCCTCCAAACCATCGGTGAACGAAACTGCGGCAGCTACAACCACTGTACGACGAATACGCGGTTATTACAGCTGACATCGATGTTGATTATCATCATATCAGTGAACTAGCCTCAAACCCGGAGCACACAAGAACCCCTTTCAATGGGGGAAAGTGTCAATGTAAACTGGAAACAGCTATCCAACACAATTTCTCGTAACTGGATCTCCATTCCAGAAAAAACCCAGCCTAAATAGCGGGCATCATCCATGAGTTGATCATTCAGTCCGAATAAGTTTGGAGTTATATCTAGTACGTAATTGTGGAACCGTCTTGGTGTGCGACTGTCCGGAGCTCGAGATAGCTGTGGTTGAGGATGAAGGTATGTTGTTCGAACCTAACCCTAGCATCTCGGGTGTTCCTGTGTAAGAATGGGCAACCCGGCAGGGTCCCAGCCCCCGTGCTTTCTTTTCTAGGCACCGAAATGGAGCTACAGCTGAACTATTATTACTTTTTACATTCTGAATAAGTTTATTCGGGTTACACCACTGAGAACGAAAACCTCCCTAATAATGTAGACGGTCCTTCCTCAATCACCGCCGCTTTGCAGGCAGGTTTTTGAGCTAACGGGTTGATTGAGGACCCAATCGTCCTCTCGCACGGGCTGTGGGCTCCTTGACGGTATGCTTACAGCTAACAATACTGTCAAGCCACATCGGTCAGAACGTGGTGTCACTAACGTCTGCTGCAGCTATGCTGAATACAGACGGCCTGTATGTGCCCTCCGGAAGCAAGTCTATCCCAGCACAGACAGACCATAACGCAACTAGATGTACATGGCTTGGGTCAGTCAGTCAGTATCGCTCGCTATGGAACACCTGTAGGGTTTTGGATTACACGCTTGTTCGCTGCTGCTTCTCCTTGTTTTTCAGGGCCATTGAGAAGCCCTGGGGCTCTGATGAGACAAATCTACCAGAGCCAGGAAGTTACATCCGGACGACTTCTTCTGGAAGGTACTGTCCACAACCCTGCTATATGGTGGGCACTCCGCTTGTGGAACGATGTAACCAACTGGGCCCAGGAACTAGAGCTCGAACTTATACTCGCTTAAAATTGATGTTGTGTCCCAAGAGAAGCCCTGGGGCTCTGATGAGACAAATCTACCAGAGCCAGGAAGTTACATCCGGACGACTTCTTCTGGAAGGTACTGTCCACAACCCTGCTATATGGTGGGCACTCCGCTTGTGGAACGATGTAACCAACTGGGCCCAGGAACTAGAGCTCGAACTTATACTCGCTTAAAATTGATGTATGCTGTGTCCCAAAAACACGCATACAAGACCCGAAGGCCAAGAATCAACTCAGCTCTTTCACATTTCTCCCACCGTGTGTCCGGTGACCCAGAAGCCATTACTCGTGGAATATATAGCGTGGGAGCTGCACTTAGCCTCAGAGCTGAACGCCCTTTGCTGTATTGGATCCCAACGAACAGTCGTCTTTGCACCGTCCGGTTAACTAGTTCAATCAAGCTCAATGCCTCTTGACATAGAAAGGGGTGCCTGCTTATGCCCCAACGGACTGCAATTCTGAGGCGGATAATTTCTGTCGAGAGCTATCCGGGCTCATTCGTCAAGCAAAATGCACTGACATTGTGATCCTTCCAGGCGACCTGAATGCTCAAGTAGGTAGTCTGAGCTCTGAAATCACATTTAGGCGGTCGATTCGGAGTTGATGCTCGCCGCAAAGACCACAGAGATCGACACTTCCAGTTGGGCGCTGATTATGAACTGTTTCTGGGAAATTTCTGAACTAGCCCAACAACTCTCCACACTAAACCAATACTGCACTGGCAGTGAGCATCTAAGTGAAGCGTAGCAAATGCGAAGGGAACTATGTCAGCGACGTTAAGTTCTGTCTATCCGATCTCCCCGATTCGACCACAAGACCACTGGGTGCCGACGTGATCGCTATCCATGATCGATGCCAGGAAATCCCTACCATTCCTCAAACGCCAAATAGTGAAAAGTACAAAGAAAGACCGAAAGCTATGGTGGGGATCGAAATCTCAGGAGATGGAGAGGGCCTTTGCTACGGGAAATAGCCGCGCCCTATTTCAAATGGTACGATCGACTGGCCCCAGGAAAGCGACGGTCAGCGAAACGATAAGTGAAAAAGCCGCCTCATTAATTCACTCGCAAAAACGTCGACTGGAAAGATGGGCCGAGCACTTCGGAGAACAGTTCAGCTGGCTTCCTGTACTACAGCCTGTGATGATAATGTACACGGGCGAATGGAATGTAAACCTTGGTCGCCCTTCGGAAGAAGAAGTAAGGTACGAAATAGCCCTATCAAAACGTAAGAAGGCACCAGGACCGGACGGTCTTTATCCAACCCCCTTCAAAGAAGGCGGAAAACCCTGGTGACCCATCTGACACAGCGTACCGGTGCTATATAGAACGAAGAAAAGGTGCCTGCGCGTCGACAGTTATCCCTATCTTAAAAAAGGATACGCGGATGCTGTGTGAAAACCACCATGGCATCGGTGCTCTCTGGCCTGATCCTTAGAAGGTTGACTTTCTCTCTCTCTGATTCAGCTGTAGCACCCCCTTTCGGTGCCTAGCTACCATACTACTCGAAGGTTGCACGAGTGCTGGGATGCTGCCAGGTTACCAACCAAAGACAGAGGAAGTCGAGAGGTAGAGGTCGCGCCCGAACCACGGACCTTGTGGTCAGTAACTTCGCGCTCTAATCACTCGGTCAATCTCATCCCCAGATTGAACAGAGGCAGATCCGTGAAAAACAAGCTGGGTTCCGTCCTGCAAGAGTTTGCATCGATCAAAGCTTCACCCTACGACAAATACTGGAACAGCGACACTGCTTCCAGCAGCCAACAATGGCTGTTTCGTGATCTGAAAGCTGCCTTCGACTCTGTGGACCGTCAGGCACTATGGGAGTATCTGTGGAGCAAGGGTGACCTCCATAATGGCTTGACCCTCCTTATGGCGCTGTATGTCAAATCACACGGCTATGTGAAGGCCTGAAGAAACTCTCTTCTGAGTTCATCACACCAAATGATGTCAGATGAGGCTGTCCTCTTTCACCTTTACTCTTCAACTTCGTCATTAATGCGACCACGGAAGATTCACTGCCAGCCTCTAATGCTTGTGGGGTTGAAGTGCTCCCAGGGAGTCCGCCCACAGATAGAGTACGCAGACGACACAGGTCTTCTGGGATCTGACCCCGTGGTAACGCGAACAATATTAAATAATCTAAATTACCCCGTCTCACGGTTGGGCATGCACTTCACACATGCAGTGTCAAGTGTTACTGCAACACTGAGTGAGCTCAAACCCTAGCCTCATACTTAGTGCTAGCTTACTACGACCATTCCGAGGTGCCTGCGCGTCCAAACACTCATTTAGGCAATCTGGATATAAACCGACAAGACCGCCACTAGCATCGGTTGGCAACCATAATCCACGGCATCTCCAAAAAGGCGCAATGAGGATCACGCGACGCTCAACCTAAAACGCAAGGTTTCGTAATTTTCTTCATAGCGTTCTGCCGGTCCAAGGGTTTGCCACCACTTTGCTTCCGCCACCCTGAACTGGACATGGAAAACGGCCCTCTTCGGTAAACGATGGTAGGGCATACGCAACATATATCCCAACTCACACAGCTTATGGTGCAGGACACATTCTTCTATGGAAGTACCCGTTGCACAACCGGAAACTCGTTTTTTAATTTCCTCGTTGCGGATACGCCGACACCAACCCACACGAGCTATGGTTTTGAGATAACGATTGTCGAACACCTGAAGACGTCTCCTACCCAAACAGTCCAAGTCTCAGTCATACAACAAAACAGCCCGCGCTGTAGCTTGATACACACTTCCCTTGAGATTCAATGATACACCACTCTGACGCCATAGGTGTCTTAAATTAGCAAACGCGACCCGAGCCTTGCAGATTTATGCATTGACCTCAGCTACAACGCTTCAATCAGAATTAATACAAGCACCAAGATACGTCACTCTCCACAATATTTCATTGTCTCTTCCTGGATTGTAAGTGAAATGTTAAGGGACTATATGTCCAGGAGCATGGCATTACAATATGTGGGTACAAAATACATTCATTAGAAAATACCTTCGCCTTCTCCTGTTCCGAAAGTTTTGTTTCACACATTTTCGTAGTTGATCGGTCTCCGATTAGAGGACTTCAGTCCTGATACCTGATCATGCGGATCATCGCATCCCCTGTTGATATGGAATTCGGATGAGCCAACTCGTCAGAAAGAGCTCACACTGGGACCACCGACAGCTAACGCATGATTGTTATGATATCTGATATATCACTGTACTAGTCAGCCAGTTGAACAGACGAATTTTCTCAGATTTCCATACAAAATGACTGTTATCTGTAGTTCCTAAGAGGCTGAGTAACATGCTAATGATTACATGCACGATCCATCCAGCCCATATGATGTGCTGTTTTCAGTGGGAACAACCGGAACCCAGTAGAGTGCCACGACAGAAGACAAAAGACTTAGTCACGTACCAATGAATGTATTAGAAATTTACGACTTCTTCGGTTTTGCTGTTGGTGGTGCAGTTGGCTTCATGTTCAACATTAATGCACTTGCCCGTCGAAGTGCGAGCTGTGAAAAAAATTAGCCCGAAGAACAAGACATACCATCTTCAACTCTCTTCTGTACTTTTGCCGACATATCATATTGCGTATTTTCTGAAGTGTTCGTCGGCGTCCACGAACATATTTAGTCCGGACAACGGCCTTCGCTGGCTTATGATCATATCCGGGTTTTTTAGTAATCAAAACAATTCCCTTTCCGTATTTCTCGGGCTTGATGCCAATTGCCTTTTTGTGCACCAGACCACTGTACATGAAGCAGTTCTTCCCTTTCATATTTAAAGGGTCACGACTGAACTGCTCATTTCCACGCTTCATCAAGAAGCAGTTGTTACGTTTCACGAGATCCCATACAAGATGGCTCGACATTTCACGATCAAATTCGGGCACCAACGTGACAGTGACCGGCGCGCTTCAACACGACAATAAACACACACCGGCCCTCAAGGTCAGTTCAGGGTTAGTCACCCGCTATTCGATTAACCGATATTAGTGGGTTTCTGACTAATCCATTTGGACCGTAGTCCCTTAGTTCTGTACTGTGCGTTTGTTCGAGCGAGTCGTTATGCTTAACACCCTTTGTTGGTACGGTGCCGAGCGGTCACGCTGGGGCTATGGAATATAGCGCCGGAGTCAAGTCTGTAGTGGTCTGGTTACCCAATAAGTTAGTTTACCTGGAGTGTGTGGCAAAGAAATAAAAAGAATTACGCTAGGTTGGGTATACAAAAATAAAGAGATCAGACGGAACAGACTCACTAACAATTGTTCTCTTTAAAATAGTTCGTCGTTGGCCCAGATCAGCGAATAAACAATAATCCGATTATGTTGGTCCAGAGGTCTTCTGAACAGTTGCCACATATTATAGATTCCGAAGACGTCTGAAATGTTTTGGTACCAGACTTAGTACATGAGACTCGCGAATGACCGCTGCAAGAGCGAGCGAAATCAGAAGAGAGAGTCGAAGCACGTGACCACGCTTGAATTCTGTGGAATTGTATAAGTGCCCGATTTTGTGGGTTTTCGTATTTAAACAAAAAACGATTATGCAAGTGAAGAAATATGTAGTGTTATAATGGAAGTAAAACAAAGGTACAAAACGTCACACTACTCCCCCACTAGAGCATTGACCGCGAAATGGGAAAACGCTCGAATAAATAAAGTAACGAATCACAATTCGCTCACTTTAAGTTTCGTAACCAGCTAAGTGCTGAGGGAAACGGATGCGTTGTCCGGAACGGCTAGTGGAAGGAGTGAGGTGAGCGGGAGGGATATCTTGGGTAGGTTTGGGTGTTGCTGGGATAGCGGGATTGCTGGATGTGGTCGTGGGTGCTTCAATGTAGGCAGGTTTCAGACGATCAATGGAGACGGTATCGTGCTTTCCACTTCTCTCTAAAACAAAGTATTTGGAGTGACGTCCGATAACCTTGAAGGGGCGATCATAACAGGGTTGGAGAGGTTTCCTCGTTGCGTCACGTCGGACAAATACAAAAGATGTAGAAGAGAGTTCGGTTGAGATGTGCTCCGTTCGCTTTGATCGTCTGGTCGGTGTCGCGCGAAGTTCGGACATGTGTTGTTTCAGACGGGAGATGAATGTAACTGGTGATTCGGGCTGTGCGCCTGAAGGGGAAACTAGTTCACTGGGTAGACGTAGAGTTGTACCGCATACTAGCTCGGCTGGGGAACAGTGAAAATCCTCCTTAACAGTGGAGCGAATAGCAAGCAAAATGAGGGGTAAAGAAGAGGACCATGAAAATGTGTTCATTTGGGAAGTCCGCGCAGCTTTGAGGTAGCGAGGGAAATGCTCAGCGAAACCGTTAGAATAGGGGTGATACGTGGTAGTCGATGTGTGATGGAAACCGAATAGTGTAGAAAACTCCCGGAAGAGAGTACACTGACATTGTGAACCGTGATCGGTAGTAACGGTGGAAGGTATACCAAAATTACTTACCTAGTGCTGCAAAAATGAAAAAGCAACCGTTTCAGCTGAAGTATCCGAAATGGGTACAGCTACCGTCCAACGGGTAAAAAGATCAATCATGGTAAGGATATACTTGAAACCGTTTGATTGGGAAAGCGGGACAACAATGTCGAGATGGACGTGTGTGAATCGAGCATCAGGAACGACAAATGAACCGACAGGTGAGTTTCTCAGTTACTTTACCGCGTTGACAGGCAATGCACTGTTTGGCCCAGGATGTCAGGTCTTTGTTCTTGAAGTGCCATACAAATCGTGCACCAATCAACTTCCTGGTTGCTCTGATTCCTGGATGAGAAAATCCATGAAAGTGGTTAAAAACAACGCGTCGAAAAGCTTCAGGGAGAATTGGGCTAGCTGATCCGGTAGACATATCACAAAAAATGGTTCCGGATTGGAGGGGTAACGGACTTGAAAAGACTTGAAATGAAGGAAACGATAGAATGGGCAAAAAATTAGGATCACTGTTTTGAAGGTTCGCCAGCTTGTCTAGGTCCAACTGCGTGGAAGGGCGAAGAGCGTTGATGTCAGGACGGGACAGGGCATCTGCGACGACATTGCCCGAACCTTGAGTGTACCGAATGTCGATGGTGAACTGTGAAATATAGTCGAGATGGCGTATCTCGGGTGGTGAATATCGATCAGCCTTGGCGTTGAAGGCATAAGTGAGTGGCTTATGGTCGGTTTGAATGGTAGACGATCTACCCCCTAACAAGTGCCGGAAATGGCGAATAGCAAGGTAAATTGCGAGTAATTCACGACCAAAAGTACTGTAATGCGTTTGGGCAGCCTGCGTCTTCCACGAGCAAAACGCTGCTGGTGGAGATGTGTTGTTAACAACTTGATGAACCATGGCACTGACGGCAGCGTTCGAAGCATCACTTGTGAAAATCCGCTTTGTGCTTTCGTGAGTATCGAGGTAAGATAACATTGTGGCCTGAGGAATCGCTTGCTTGGCTCTTTCGAAAGCGGCAATGGAGACGGCGGACAATGCAACAGATTTTTTCTTGGAGCCGAGTAAATCGGTCAGTGGTTGCAAAATATCCGCACAGTGAGGGATGAATCGCCGGTAGTAGTTGATGATACCAATGAAACGACGAAGTTGAGTGATAGTTATGGGCATGGGAAATGACTCTAAGGCCAAAATGCGATCGGGTAATGGTGAAATACCTGTGGCGTC
>NW_008752045.1:189072-190025 GCF_000715545.1 Opisthorchis viverrini | reverse complement strand
AGGGGTGTTGGTAGGCGGCTTGAAGGAACAAGGTGGTTGACACTTGCGTGCTTTTGGGCCATAAGATTGGTGATGCTAGCACCAAGATGGACGGGCTCGAGATTACGATCAGCATCGTGAGTTTTGTCGATGCCTGTTGATCTCTAACCGTTGTAGGCAATCGTTCAAAACATCAAACTTGGCTTGTAGTTGCGATATAGAAACAAGAAGCGGATCGGAATCTGTAGTGGGCGGGAGACGGAGAGTAAGGGGTTACAGGGGTATGTTTCGTGTATCTTATACGCCATTTGGGCCAGCTGCTCCAAGCTGTGGTCATCAACGAAAGTGCTGATGACTCGGGACATGGAAGGTGGGAGTTTGTGGAGCCATAGTTGAGCCATAATTTCCACCGCTAGCTTACGGCCGCAGAGGAGACTTTGCATGTGGCGAAGCATTTGTGATGGCCATCTGTCCCCAAGTTCGACAGTGGTGAATAGATCCCGTAGCATCTTGTTTTCTGATTTCCCTGTCCGACTAATGACGGCCGCTCGAAAGGCGTCATGCGGATTTTCCTTACGAACATCTTCCAACAGATCTTCTACTTCTGTTGCCACATCGCAAGGAAGATGCTGGACAATATAGGAAAACCGGGTGGCTTAGGAAGTGATGCGTCGGGTAGCGAAAACGGCCTCAACCTGGTGATGCCATACCCCGGGGTTGCGTGGATTGTAGTCTGGCAAACGTATGCTAATTGCATTCCCGACTAAATCCGCTTAATCAAAGTGTGCTTCCATAATTACCGGACAAAAGAAACAAAATTACGACGACCTGAAGAAAAAAGCTTTCAAAATAATGTCTAGAAATACTCGGGCCCGCCAAATTTATAGTGGTCCGGCTACCCAATAAGTTAGTTTACCTGGAGTGTGTGGCAAAGAAATAAAAATAATTGCGCTAGGTTGGGTATACAAAAATAA
>NW_008752045.1:186039-188046 GCF_000715545.1 Opisthorchis viverrini | reverse complement strand
CGCTAGGTTGGGTATACAAAAATAAAGAGATCAGACGGAACAGACTCACTAACAATTGTTCTCTTTAAAATAGTTCGTCGTTGGCCCAGATCAGCGAATAAACAATAATCCGATTATGTTGGTCCAGAGGTCTTCTGAACAGTTGCCACATATTATAGATTCCGAAGATGTCTGAAATGTTTTGGTACCAGACTTAGTACATGAGACTCGCGAATGACCGCTGCAAGAGCGAGCGAAATCAGAAGAGAGAGTCGAAGCACGTGACCACGCTTGAATTCTGTGGAATTGTATAAGTGCCCGATTTTGTGGGTTTTCGTATTTAAACAAAAAACGATTATGCAAGTGAAGAAATACGTAGTGTTATAATGGAAGTAAAACAAAGGTACAAAACGCCACAAATCAAATGTCACGAATATTTGATCCTTGATGCTCATCAGCAGTGCGGCGTACACATATTATGCTGCTAATCAGGTGATACATAGACTCAGAACTTCTGCCATGCAGACCCTAGCAGCACACGCAGTCCAAAATAACCGAGTTTTCTGGTTGTACGACGGTTATTTAACCGTCAAATAAGCGCCTTTTATGGTTGACAGGTGGTCGAATATCCGTGTTTTCTGGTTATTTCTCGGTTGAATAACCGGCAAATAACAGTGTGTCCCTATTATTGCACGGTTGAATGACTGCCAAATAACCGTGTGTGCCCCGTATTTCTCGGTTAAATAACCGTCAAATAACCAGCGCCAGGATTCTCATAAACAAATGTCCAACAGTGCATTAAACTGGGCTAAGAAGGAGAGTGGACAACAGCCGCAAGTAGGTCATTCAACGCAGCTACTGAAGGAAATGAGAAAAAATTTTGTCTAGTGAATATGTGTGCTTTGAGTTTGAAAAATTTCTTACTATGCCCCGCCGGGTGCTTGCTGGGTCAACGGTAAAAGGCCTGTCTACCAAGCTTTGATTAGACAGGGCATTAGTGAAACCTAGGTGTCCTCGGTGGCGACGGTACTTCAGGCATCGCGAGACGCGCTTCGTAGTCCACTGATTTGAGGTCGGTAAACATTCACGTAGCGGCCAGCTGGACACGCTCAATGAGGTGACGTCTTTCGTGCGTCCTGAGTAGACAAGTTGGTTGGCGTACTCCAGGAGCGGTCTGACGTAGGCCCCATAGAGTATTTGGAAGTCCATTCGAGTAACACGAGAGAAGGTGCGTCGGATCATCCGTAAAATGGCGAATGCCTTTTGGGCCGATTTCTCATGGTGCAGTGAGAAGGACAAGTTTGAGGAGACCCAGATGCCCAAATCTTTTTTGGCATCTATCCTCATGATGGTTTCTGCTCCTTTCTCAACATGCATAACAAAGGCGTTCGCTGAGTCTCCTCCAAATGACATATGGACGCACTTTGACTCATTCAGAGGAAGGTGCCAGTCCAACGACCACTGCTTGGCAGCGTCTACATACACTTGGAGAGCACTGGCATTGAAACTCCAGGATTTCAAGTCGTCCGCAAAAAGTGGACATGGACTTACAAGAGCATCTGGAAGGTCAGTAACGTAGGTCAGAAACAGCACGGGTCCCAGGACGGAGCCTTGAGGAACTCCAATGGAGACCAGCGCCGGAGAAGAGTAGGTCGAGCCTATTCTCACCCGGAATGACCTATATGATAGGAACGCCTTGATCCAGTGGAGGATTTTCCCTTGAACCCCATAAAACTCGAGTTTGTGGAGCAGCGGGACGTGTGGGACCCTATCAAATGCTTTTGAGAAGTCGAAAAATATGGCATCCGATATGAGTCCTTCGTCCTTGGCTTGGGTTAAGCTGTCCATAAACACGAGCACGTTTGTCACGCAAGAACGGTTTGGGAGAAATCCGTGTTGAGCTGGAGATATCAGATAGCTGGAAGTAAGGTGATCTAGGATGGCTCGCTTCAGAATGCGTTCCATCACCTTGCACAGCACGCTAGTGAGGCTTATAGGCCTATAGCTGCCAGGCGATAGTCGGTCAAC
>NW_008752045.1:178777-182699 GCF_000715545.1 Opisthorchis viverrini | reverse complement strand
TGCAAGCAATCGGGTTTGAGTACCGTTTTGAGGGCTCTCTTCTCGGCTGCGGTATGCATTGCACCCTTATTGTAGATGCACTTATGATAATCGGCAAACTCACGTCGGTCTTTCTGATTCTGCAATCGGGTTTGAGTACCGTTTTGAGGGCTCTCTTCTCGGCTGCGGTATGCATTGCACCCTTATTGTAGATGCACTTATTGTAGATAATCGGCCTATCTGGTCGTCATTTAAACACGTGCATTTGAAGTCCCACCAGGCCTTGCAGGTGTTGCATTGAATACCACGTTTAACGTTCGACGGGCAGCCATTCGCCCACATCTACTGTGGTCTATCAGTGGCTGCAGAGTGCAACATAGGAAGTGTGCGCATAATAACAAGAGTTATCTCTTAAACGTTTTGTCAGAGTAATAAAATTCAGCAATGGCTCTTGCGTACTCTGAATATATTGAACAACGAAAAATTCACAAATTTGCACGAGGGAAAAACGTAGCCGATTTACGTACCGCGCAGAAAGGGAACCGTTACAAGCACTCCTCCTTTAGAGAAGGATCATATATAGGCACTCTCACCAGTCAAGGTTGAGGACAAGTCACGCCTTTTCTCGTGATGCACGTTGTAGGATGTGGGACAAAAAAAGCACGGGGGAGACAGTGGATGTAGATGCACTAATCGGATTGGACGAATGCTAAAATACAGAGCTGCAGGCCTTACAGGGAGGGCGGAAAGGAAACTCAGTGCGACGGTTAATCATGTGAGAGGCGTCAGTATTCGCACAATTTATTTGAAATTGCGAAACATTGACGTGTCCCTGGCGGAAAGAAGCAATTAAGCAATTGATTTCAGAGTACCAGTCCGAAATTTTGATCCATATTTAGGCCTCCCGGGGTCACACGGATTCACGGATTGATACGCAGGATCGAGGCTATTGCCCAAGTTTCCCGGGTCGGTTTTGTTCTTGTCGGTAAGTGGCTGTCGTTCACCTGAAAGGCACAAGTGAAAAAAGGGTGTAGCACTGCTCTTTATGTTCTCAGCGCGGGGCAGTATGCTCGCCAGCGCGAGGATTCGCATAAATAAACGTCTAATAGTGCTTTAAACTGGTTTCTGGAAGGAGCGTGGACAACCGTCTTGTAGCGGTAACCTCCTTTTTCCCTCAAGCGGCTTCGCTTAATACGTGTGGTTCATCCTTGCTCATTAGATCATGCGAACCTCTGTTCCGCAGACACTCAACTCACGTGACCAAACCCTGTCACGCTTGGAACCCAGGCCGCGGTGAAAAACCTGTTTGCCAAGCTTTGTTCAAACAGGGCGTAAGTAAGAATTAGGTCCCCTCGGAGGCGGCGGTACTCCAGGGGAAAGAGATCAAGCGTCGCGAGATGCGTTTCGTAGTCCACGGATTTGGGGCCGGCAACCATTCTCGTGGCGGCCCGCTGGACACGCTCAATGAGGGGAACGTCTTTTGTACGTCCTGAGTAGACAACTTGGTTGGCGTACTCCAGGAGCGGTCTGACGTAGGCCCCATAGAGTATTTGGAAGTCCATGCGAGTAATACGGGAGAAGGTATTTCGGATCATCCGTAAAATGGCGAATGCCTTCTGGTCCGATTTCCCATGGTGTATTGCGAAGGACAAGTTTGAGGAGACCCAGATGCCTAAATCTTTTTTGGCATCTATCCTCATGATGTTTTCTGGTCCCTTTTCACCATGCATAACAAAGGCATTCGCTGATGCTTCACTGATGATCATTCACTGATGACTGGTGTCGGGATTTTATTCCTCTAGACTTTCCCCCAGAGGTATGGTTGCTACAGTAGACAATGAAATTTGGTGGGCTGCAAAAGTATGAACGTAAATTAGGAAGGTTTTTGGTTTGAAGACGTACGCAAAAACTGCAACATTCTAGTGCGAGAAGGTTTATTTCACTTGTAAAAATATTGCAGCAAAGACCATTGTGGGCCAATAGGCCACATGTGTGCCCGTCGGTAGATTGAGCGATGCAGAAGCTTTGATCAAATGTGCCTAAATCATTAGTTCAATCGTCCGACTTTGAAGAGTGATGGGATTGAGAGCAAGGCTCCTTCGCTGAGAGTGTGCGTCTGCCCGAAACCATTCATGCACGCTTTTTGGTCTCTGTATCGGACGGATTGCTGACGAAACTTAATCTGCTCGTCTCTATAGGCTGAGCATCACGATCCCGTTTCCATCAAGATAGCTCGTGAAAATTCAGCATTTATTTATCTTATATTTTAACACTTCACTCAGATATAAAATGCGGATGTGAATCCCACTTTGGATTACGAAGGGCTGCCAAACTTGCTCAAGGCTTCTTCCTGCCCAACCATCTTACGACTTGGGGCAAGCGCCTCTCCAATATTTTCCGCATCTAGACGAAAACGACTTGGAGGATGCCTATCACTGAAAAATATCTCATCCTAATAGTTACTTCATTTATCTGCTTACTTTGATCATCTGCATTTGATCTTCACCTCTTCGCCCACACATCATCCAACCACTTTGCCGAAAATGGTAAGACGAACTAGGAACTCCTATGTCATCACGTATGTGCGTAACGTTGATCGCTTTCCCCATTTGTCCGTGCTTTTTCTTGCACTTCTTTTCTTTTATGAGCTTCTGTGATCGCAACGCAAACCGGGATAAAAGGGCTTCAGTTGAGACATAATTAAACCACACCACAGCCCAACCGTTCGCTCACAATCTTTCGCTTTTCGGATCCTGCTACCATACTTAACCGCTTGGTGACGGCTAATAATAATTATGTTTATTTCCAGATTGCGGATGGCGTATCGTAAGGCGTGATCATGTGTTATCTTCGGAACCTAGTACGTGTAGAAACTGTTCAGGAGGAAACCCCTGGGCAACCGCGCTTGGCGTATTGTTTGCTCGCTGACTTAGGCCAACGACAAACTATTTAAAAGAGAACAATTATTAATGAATCTGCTCCATCTGTTCTCTTTATTATTTCATACTCAATCTAGCGCTATTATTTTTATTCCCGTGCCACGCACTCCTGGTAAAGCAACTTATTGCGTAGCCAGACCACCACATACGTTTACGGTCAAAACAAAGCATGATTAGGGGTGTGCGGCTACTGGTGACTGTGCGAAAAAGAGGACGATGTCATACACAATGGGCAGTATCCGGTGAGATAATGATAGGTTTATTTCCTCAACTGTAGGGAACATGACGATTGAGTCTTCACAACCTGACTGAGGAAGGCAACAACACAATGGGGATGGAGGTACAACCAACGGGACATCCTGTCAAACGAAAAGTTACTGCAATTGCGGGAACCAAAACACTAGGACAATGGACATGAGGTCCGAATGGTTCAAAAGGAAGCCGGCTGATATGAACTAAAGGCGAGAACCATTGCAGGCCGTGAATGACCTTGGGCGGCTTAGTAAATGACCAGAGTCACAACAAGCAAAAATACAGATGAGGATGAAATAATTCGAAGCGGAGGCAAATAGCGAGTTTGTCTTGAAAATGTGGTTTAACATGAGACTAATTAGGCTCACTGGTGCAACCACTGTTGGGAAGTCAGGCGCGAAGATTAGGTTTGATGAGGAGATAGTACTAATGTATAGGGTCAAACAAACACCGTCCGGCATGATCATGCGTTTACAGTCAGGCTGGGATATGACAGGGGGATTTGCGGGTAGCTGGGATTGCGCGAAAAGGGGACAATGTCATAAACAGTGGGAAGTACTCGATTAAATAATAATAATGTTTCTTTTGCAACTTGTATGGAACAATAGGCATGAGGTCTGACTAATTCAAAGACTCAGTCGGCTGATATGAACGAGAAAACGTGGAGGTGGGGATGGGATAAATCGAATTGGAAGAATATGGCATGTTTAGTCTCAAAAACATGGTGCAATCTGAGAACAAGCAGACTCACT
>NW_008752045.1:175091-178621 GCF_000715545.1 Opisthorchis viverrini | reverse complement strand
ACGAAAAGTTACTGCAATTGCGGGAACCAAAACACTAGGACAATGGACATGAGGTCCGAATGGTTCAAAAGGAAGCCGGCTGATATGAACTAAAGGCGAGAACCATTGCAGGCCGTGAATGACCTTGGGCGGCTTAGTAAATGACCAGAGTCACAACAAGCAAAAATACAGATGAGGATGAAATAATTCGAAGCGGAGGCAAATAGCGAGTTTGTCTTGAAAATGTGGTTTAACATGAGACTAATTAGGCTCACTGGTGCAACCACTGTTGGGAAGTCAGGCGCGAAGATTAGGTTTGATGAGGAGATAGTACTAATGTATAGGGTCAAACAAACACCGTCCGGCATGATCATGCGTTTACAGTCAGGCTGGGATATGACAGGGGGATTTGCGGGTAGCTGGGATTGCGCGAAAAGGGGACAATGTCATAAACAGTGGGAAGTACTCGATTAAATAATAATAATGTTCCTTTTGCAACTTGTATGGAACAATAGGCATGAGGTCTGACTAATTCAAAGAATCAGTCGGCTGATATGAACGAGAAAACGTGGAGGTGGGGATGGGATGAATCGAATTGGAAGAATATGGCATGTTTAGTCTCAAAAACATGGTGCAATCTGAGAACAAGCAGACCCACTGGTTGCAATGTTGTAGGGAAGTCAGGTGCAGGGGTTTGTTTGGATGGGGACACAGAGGTGGTTTAATTCGAACGCGTAGTCCAACAGGTTGAAATGAATATCATGGTGGCAGTTGGAGTCAATGAAACGAGTAGGCAAGAGGGCTCGATTGAGAGGAGGAATGGAACAGTTGCGGGTGTGCCATCAAACTGAGCATGACAGTGCCGTGCCATCTTTGGCCTGACATGCTTCAGTTTTTGGACAAATATAGAAAGCTGTGACGCATATCACACCATTCTTTACGTGCATGATTTGAGCTACCTACTCCTCTGTACTTATCCATTTTCCAGAATTGGTTGGTGCTTCTGCAGTTTGCAGTGTCACAGAACCATCCATCCATCTCCCCACTCTGTACGCCATTTGTTGCCTTAACCCCATGGGAAAGTCCTGCCTCTATTCTCTGAGTAGCGTTTGTCACCATCTTTTCATTAAGTCTGGTATATGATTGGACTGAACAGTGAAGTTTGTGGGTGACTAGGTCGCTACAGATCCATGGTGCACAACACGCATATAAGCTATTGGAAAGCCGAGGGCCCATAGAAGATTCCTGACGGTACTGCGTCTGGATAGAGGAGGATTAAGGTGGATCTATGATGAACATCCAAAGGTTTAGACCCAAGTTAAGGTTACTAGGAGAGTTATTCAATATTTCAGCCTTGATGTCTGGTTGAACCGTCCGATTTTCGATGCGGTACTGGAGGTTCAACTGGATTAGAATGAGAGTGGAACTGAAGCTAGAGGACCGAAATGAGTGTCAGTTTAAAAATTAGGAAGGACGTAGCGAAAACCTGAGCTCGCAAATCCTTTTCCGGAATGCAATCGTTGCGAGAGAGCGGCGCTGAAGTAAAGGTCTGTATTTGTGGCCGCAAGATCAAGAGAAGCAGGCGATTTTTAGCAGCATTGAGAATTTATATTTGGAGAATTGACATGTACCGCGATGCTTAGGACGACATATCGAAGTGAAAAAGCTCTCCGAATAGGAAAAGTGAAGGGTGCTGATTTCGTGGCAACCTACATGAAAGTCTTTGCGAAAAAAGTGTGGAAAGTAAAATAAAATCGAAAAACGAAGGGTAATACTGAAAAACTGAAAGGAAGTTCACTTTCATCACGTACTTTATTTCCTTTAACTTAACTCGCAAGCATCCTCGTCACATCCACCCTTGTTAAGGAGAAACTACGAAAAGCCACGGACCGATTTCGTCTTCACAGTGGAGGACATTCGTCGACTCTTGCACAAGATCAACCCATTCTGCGCGTTGGGGCCCGACGAGGTCCATCCAGGGATCCTGAAGGAAACGTCCTCCACACTGGCAACTCATTTACACATGGCGTTTCCTCAGTCGCTTGACGAAGGCCGCCTTCCCTCTGCTTGGAAGGAAGTGATTGTCACGCCAATTTACAAAACTGTTGACCAAGCAGTCAGCTTGCCTCAGCTTGCAGAATCAGAAAGACCGACGTGAGTTTTCCGCTTTGATTGTGATACCGGACGCGAAATTGGAGCTCCTTTCTAAGGCACTGGAAGATTCAGACACTAAGAAAGCAGCGACTTGGACGAAAGTTGATAAGGATATTTCTTCGCTGAACGAGTACCTCGCGCTAACCATACCGGGTCCTCTGGCTGCGAAGAAAGTCATAGAACTCTCTGACGCGTCTATAAAGACCGCCACAGCGCCTCTAGTGGACAGGAGCTTAAGGGAGAACAGATTGATGATCGGGGGTTCAATCTCCGGAAAAATCACGCCAGCGAAGCTGGCACAATCGATCCTTCGGAGTGTTCTCACCAAGCCCGATCAATCGCTGCACGCAGAATGGTTACGCCAGAAGGGAACCAAGCGAACTTTTGGACTTTCAGTCACGCGTTCTTCCCCATCTGACGTACGGAAGATCATGGTGCCGGTTGGCAGCATTCAAAAGGCCAACCCAATTATCAGGCGTCTATCTGAGGATCGCCCTCTACACGCGCGAAAGCTCGGTCACAGCAGGCCAGGGGTGGAGGCGCGAAACAGGCTTTCGCTGAGCACCAATTCAGCTGACCCCAAACTCATGACCAGGCCGATTGTGGTCATATCCACTTGTGCTCCCGAAAGCAGGCCGACGAAACCAGCTGCGCCTCCGGACAGCAGTTTTTATTCTACCACCACAGGTCTCTCGCCCACCAAAGGCAGAGATGCCCTGGAGGAGGCGAACCTCACATGCAAGCAGCGCCCAAATTACGTGGAGCTACCAACGCTTATCTCCGTAACGGACAACAGAGCTGAAGCCGTGCACCCCTCAACAAAGCTACAGCCTCTGAACTGGACTGAGACAGATGTTCGGGGACAAGCGGCAAAGCAAATCTCCAGCTCCACTCTGTCAAAAGCGGCCTCTCTGCTTGTGGACACAACCCTCGCCCAGGACCCAGACAAACAAAGCCGCAAACATGACTACAGCCATCTGGAAAATCCCTCGTACATCCAGTTGGCCACGCTGGTCGCTGGCGGATCGGGTGTCCACACAAACACGAAAGAAGAGCGACTGCAGCCATGCAAGCCACATAAAACTCGCCAGATTAGAAAACTGCTGACTGGCTTCAAGGTGCAGTCCTCCGCGTAAGCGAGTCTCTTAGGAGCGCCACCAAAATCGTTAATTCTTGGTGCCCCACCGAGCGCCCAGGGCCTCACAGAGACACTTTTCCGGCCAAACCGCGCCAAAACACCCAAGAATCCAGGAAGGCGAAAGATTACCGCAAATCTCTGATCAACGCCAAAATGGGGGTGCTGAAGAGCTACAAACAGCAACGGTTGAAATTTTCGCCAACGGTGGAAAAGACCTCGTCCTCGAAAGCCAAAAGGCCCAAGCAAACCGGGCCCCCAT
>NW_008752045.1:174121-174761 GCF_000715545.1 Opisthorchis viverrini | reverse complement strand
TCCTGCTGGTAGGTGACTTCAACGCCCCAAAGGCCTCGTGGATTGAACTCCAGCGCGTCGAATCAGGCGGACCTTTTGCAGCAGAGCGCTTGGACCCAACATGTCGTTGCACCCATCAGATACCGCGCAGGCCAACTACCATCCCCCTTGGATTTGGTCATCACCAATGAAAGACACTTCGTTGATCAGGTAACAATTAACGCTCCACTGGGACATAGCGACCACTGTGCGCTGACCTTTGATTTCATCTGCTATTGGACCAAAAATCCCAAACCTCAAACGTGGTTTCGAGACTTCTGCCGTGCAGACTTCTCAGGAATGCGCATCTTTCTTGAACAAGTCACACTGGGACCAGCTCCGGTGGAAGAACTGTATAGGACAGTTGTCCAGAAAGTTCACGGGTCTGATGCGACGTTCGTCGCAAAAAAACAGCACGCACTCAGATGAACCGCAGGATGCCAGAAAGGATTCGGCGACTTCTGGAAATAAGGTCCCAATTATTTTTCAAAAAGTTGACTACAGAGGATACAGAAGATGAGCTGGCGTTTCGTAAACTGTGGAACCGCCGTAAGTAAGAAATGCGGAAATGGGACATAGGAAAACAAGCCACTATCCTGGATCTCGTTCGAAAAAACAAAAA
>NW_008752045.1:172458-172864 GCF_000715545.1 Opisthorchis viverrini | reverse complement strand
TATGTCTACTTTTTGCGGCCGACTCGATATCCGGGATTTCCACGGTTTTCCTGAAGAATAAAAATAACATCTTTAGAATATTATATACGCATGCTACCCTATAGGATCAGTCGCAGGCGTTTGTTTTTTTGAGGCATATCAGATTTAACCAATGGGATATTTTTGTTTGGTGAACCTGGTCACAAGACATTTTCCCCATTGATCTCGTTTTCCACAATTGCAATAAATTTAGATAACAGCACAAACTTGCAGTGGCAGTGCGAGGGACACCTGTGGGTTACCCTCTTTCACAGATATATATTGCTAGCTTGTAGATAATACAGTGCTGCCAGAATGCTGTGGGCGTCTTTCCAATTATAACTATGACGTTCTATAGATGGTGACCACCAATCATGAAGCGGTCACC
>NW_008752045.1:148031-170257 GCF_000715545.1 Opisthorchis viverrini | reverse complement strand
TTGTGCAAATGCTCTATTGGTGATGGCTCTGGCTTTGGAACCAGAGACAAAGGTACTCCTCCATCCGGTAGGTTGTATCCGGCAAGCCACCGTTGATGGATTGGAAATTAACCTAGATAATGCATGTTCGATCAATCAACCTACCGCATGGGAACGAGTGGCCTCTGAATACGGAAAATAGGTGTACACAAGGTAGCCACATTGATTGGTAAAATGTGCACGTGCAGGTTCCGGCCGAGGTGTTGACTGTCCGAGAACAATTTGGGGTTTGTACCACAAACTGACTGTTACTAACAACCACCGCACTCTCGAAACTTCGCTACGATGGACGACGTGTCACCTAAGAAACCGACTAAAAGGTAACCAACGACCTACTTAACAATCGGGGTCGACATTTGACACGATAGTCACGCACACCCTTGATAGTGAGCACCTTTCCAAAGTGGTCGGCGACGTACTGCCGAATCTCCAATGACGGAGCACCATATTTCAAAAGGGTACAACACTCCTTTAATTCATCATTTGTCAGTCGCCGGTTGATGCAGAGTCTGTCAAAAACAAACTTGCTGCATGGATGGTTGTGCTCCAGGTAGTAGGAAGCAACACTCAAGCAGTCATGGTACCGGCAAACATGGAGCCTTGCCGCGCAATCAGTACGACGTGTGCTACCGCGTAAACACAATCAACCATGAACTTACTAAGTGCGACGAATTCCACAGCTTCGGCTTCATCTGCAGGGATGTCTGCTGCAACGTTAGAAGGCTTTTTCATACAAAAGTAGCGAATTGCTGCTCTTTTTGGAGTCTATGCGGACGAAAACAACGAAATGTTTCGTCTGGTACTCTTTCAAAGCGATTGAAATGCATTAAAACATGAATATCCCCGGTCTTGAATAACGTGCGGATTGAGTAGATTTAAACAACATTCAGCAAAACTGCGACCGTTTGGGAATATCTCATACGCCCGAAAAATTACCATCAAATGTTAAACTTTATGGGTTAAAACTTTATGGTAAAGTTTTCCTCCTTCGAACCACGGTTTCAGAGAAATTTTCGGCGTGCGTCTAGCCCACGGCATTTTTTCTCATTTCGGGTAGTAGCTGCGTTGAATGTCCTTCCTCCGACGGTTGTACACGCTCCTTCTTGAACCCAGTTTAAAGCACTGTTGGACATTTGTTTATGCGAATCCTCGCGCTGGCAAGCATACTGCCCCGCGCTGAGAACATAAAGAGCTGTGCTACACCTTTTTTTCACTTGTGAGTTTCAGGTGAACGACAGCCACTTACCGACAAGAACAAAACCGACGCGGGAAACTTGGGCAATAGCCTAGATCCTGCGTATCAATCCGTGAATCCGTGAGACCGTTGGACCAATCACATGCAAGTTAAGTTTCTTGGCCGCCTCATTACCTAACTCTGGTGTGTTGGGTAGCTTGGTCTCAGTGTTTTCAATTTGGGTTAATTATTTAATTAATTAAATTAAGGTAAATTAGTTATTACGCAGAACAAATGAAAAATCACGTTAGCTTCATGAATTTTCGGGACAATGGTCCCGTGTAACTTCTCCACCAAAGCTGCTTCCAATGTAAATTAATTTACACTGGTTATTTGACGGTTATTTAACCGAGCAGTAACCGGCGAACGGTTATTCAACCGAGAAATAACCGACACACACGGTTATTTGACAGTTATTCAACCGTGCAATAACCGGCACACACGGTTATTTTACGGTTATTTTGGTGCAAATAACCACCTGTCAACTATAAAAGGCGGTTATTTGACGGTTATATAACCGTCGTATAACCAGAAAACTCGGTTATTTTGGACTGCGTGTGCTGCTAGGGTCTG
Organism: Opisthorchis viverrini; assembly: GCF_000715545.1. Lineage (NCBI taxonomy): Eukaryota > Metazoa > Platyhelminthes > Trematoda > Opisthorchiida > Opisthorchiidae > Opisthorchis > Opisthorchis viverrini. The sequence continues at coordinate 168,411 of NW_008752045.1, read as the reverse complement.
CATGGCAGAAGTTCTGAGTCTATGTATCACCTGATTAGCAGCATACTATGTGTACGATGCACTGCTGATGAGCATCAAGGATCAAATATTCGTGCGACTTAGCATTAACTTGTGATCTGGGCATCCTCCACCCTTTGACGACACGAGTCAACAGAGTAGCGTCGATTTTGGTCGAACATTTTATGTCCTCTCGTCGAGGTTTTGCAGTCTGTGGTGGCATGGTCCCGGAATATCACTCCAAGCTTCCCTTTGAGGCTGCACCGTATACGGTGACACGGGTACTCATTGCAGCTTGTACAGTGATACCAGCTGGATCATGTTTATTGTCAAAAGTAATCGGTCGCCAAGCGGAGTCTTTAGCTCCTTCTGGAGTTGCTGAACGCTTAGCTCACCAAAATGAACGCCGGGCTACCAAGTTAGCGTTACAAGGAGTTTACCCAGCGCTTTAACTACAACTGATTGTTCAACGTTGGCGTCCTTTCGGTAAATCGCCGCCTTGTAACTCGACGAAACGATGAGACTGAAATACTTCCAAGTCACCAAAGATTGGGCTGAGTAATCGAGATAACCAAAGCTTCCTCAATGGGTGCTCTTTGTTCATACCTGATCCGTGTTCTTCATCTACATCCCAAATGCGTCAAATTGTCCACTACGTTCAGTCCTTCCGCCAGTCGTCTAACTACTGTTCGGTGTCTGAACTTCTTTCCATTAAGTAACTCCTTACTGGGCCCATCAGGTTTGATCCATGAGTTGCATTGTACGGCTGCGAGACTTGGCCACTTCGGATACAGGATCTGAAGCATTTCCAGGTCTTCAGTCATCAGTATTTCAGATGTATGACTTAATCGTCTGGAACCAATGAATTCAGTATGCAGTGGTCACGAGACGGTTCTTTCCTAAAGCATAAGGCCATTCCCTCGAACGATGCATCTAGCACTGCAAGCTTAGCTGGATGGGCCATGTGTTAGGCGTGTCTGCTTACGTTCTACAGAAACGAGCGCTGTTTTCCTTACCCGTTTCGGCGTGACGAAAACCTAGACGTGGGCAAGATTTAATATGGCTGAAATGAATTGAGGGTGTTGCGAGTGATTTCTCTGGTGTTGGAGCTGTTCGCCTTTCAGGCTAAGGTCCCAGTGACTCCCTGTGTTTGGCTAAAGACAGCGGACGATGAGGCGGCTGACTGATGTCGGTGGTGTTCATGCTGTCAATAAAAATAATCCGGTCGGCAAGGACTGTCCATCAAGGGTGTAAGACAGTGATGCCCCCATCACCGTTTATCCTCAACTTTGTTATTCATGTGCTGTTCGCAACTTCTGTGGCTGACCCTAAAACATCGGGGACTGAAATACTCCCAAGGCGTTTGCTATCAGATTTTGAGTACACGGACGGTGGTACGCACAACACATAAGGTCTTCGTCTCACGGAACTTAGAGCAGGACCGGCAACCTATTGGTTTCTGATAGTCCGCACAGTCTTCCCAGCACATCCACTTTTCTGAAGTGGTTTAATTCATTGTCGTTTTACCATTTCAGTCACATACTCCGTTGTTAGTCCAACCCATTGGTTCCTTGAAGTGTTTGAGGTGTTCACGTGGTTTCTGTGGGAAACAGTATCGGCTAATATGGGTGATCCAGAAGAAGAGGACTACATGTCGGACGCGTTCCTCAAGAAACTGTAAGTTCTAATTTGGCCGCAGTCGAAACGGTGATAATAGTGATTCTGCACCGCCCGGTTTGGTTACTGTCCGAAGTGTAGCACGAGATCGGTATAGGGAAGAAGCCTCAAAGAAGGGTACACAACTGTCAAAAACGGTGAAAGAGGCTGTTCTTCGCGAAGAGGGGCTGAAGAAGCATGTGGATTCTTCCAACAAGGGATTTGGATTGCTGCTCAAGATGGGATATCAGCCTGGACAAGGTTTGGGAAAAAATGGTAAGCCTCTAGCACTGCAAACTTGCCATATCGAATTGCATTTCTGTTGGGATTCAAGCTTCTAATGTTCGTAGAATCCTATCCTGTGATCAGCCGGCTATACATGTTGATACATATACTGTGCTATTGGAGCCTTTATTTCAACACTAAGTCACTGCCTTACAGGTATTACTTGTGTGGCCGAGCAGTCAGGGTTCATTCATTTGTTGAATTCCCTTTGCTTCAAACGAAACAAGCCAACTTAATCATACAGCCACTGCGTAGGGTTAATTTTCTGGAGCACATATCAGTTGTCCGTCGGTAACTGTTTTGTTATGTCTTCTTGATAATGTATCAGTCAGACTCATTAGTTCACAGGAATGGAGAAGGCAAACAACTTCGAAGAAGTTACACTGCAAACAAATGGATCGTCCCGCGATATGGAATCCAACTGAACCACAATATAAAAAAGGGCTAACTGTCCAGTAGGATGTCATTAAGAGGATGAAATGTAGGAACAAGGTTTCAGTGCACAAGACAAATTGTTAGCAATGTCTATTTGTTCGTTTATAGGTAGTCCTCCTAGCATGTTTCGCGCATCATCATCCACTTGAGTAGATCGCAGAATAGATAGTTATTCAGTTTGCATGTAGGTAGATCCTTGTGGGCTTTTGTTTTTGTTTTCTTGCACTTCTGCTTCCGAATCCGTTTGAGTCGGTTTCTGGTTGCTTCCCCTAAATTCCAAAAGGCAAGATACCTTGTTAGTTCAGACTATGAATGAAGAAATTGGCAGTATTGTGGATATTTCACTCAAAGACTGCGACTCGTTCCATTTAGGTGATACACTTCAGAGGCAGTCGGATTTCGCACTAGTTCCATTCACAGTTTTTTTGCTACCACTGTTTTATTTCTGGAATGAGGTTGTGTGTATTATTGCACGAATGAGGTCTAATAGGTTGTACGCAGTGCATGATTTGTTTGACTTGAAGATGTAATTATTTGGCCTCTGACGAGGGTGATTGAAACAGTGAGTTATGAAAATCTTTTCAGTAATCAACCCAAACAAATGCGTTTTATTCTCACCGGTTTTGAACTGAAAGGAGATCTAAAGATAACCGGAAGGCATGCAGATAGCCTAATGGTTTATATAACTGAACCATTTGAGTCACATGAAGAAGAAGAATAGTAAATCGTCGTTTGGCCATCGAATGTGGAATAACATTAATAGAAATTTGACATGGAAACGGAAACTTAGTTTCTGTAGTTTTCTGGGTTTGATTGTCGACGGATGCCTACCTTACGATCACTCAATGTATTAGCGTCACATACCCCGACATTTAGTCAAAAGGGTTAATTCTCCGACTTAGTGGCTAAGAAAATTCAAGTACTCGTCCTCTTGTTGATTTGATGCCTGGAAATTATCTTAATTTTAGGCAAATCATGGTATGTCGAGAAAAAAGTAGATTGCATGGGGATGTTAGTGTTGGGATCTTTACATTTTCTTGTTTGCGCCAGGTTTTAGTCCTTTGATCAGTCGTTTCGTTGTGCCCTGTTTTATGAAGGTGAAACGGGGTGGATAAAGGATGACTTGGACCCCATTATGAAGTGCTTTCTAGCGGCTCCAAGGCATATTGATTTATGCCATTCGTGAGGTTGCCATATCAGAGACCCACCCGTCAAGGAACCAACATGGTCATATGACAGTTAGCTCCCTGTGTTGATCCCTGCTATCAATGGTGAGTGGCAGATACTCGCCTAAGTCCGGAACTCTTATAGGCGACGGAACTGTTGTATCCAGTTGTCTAACCTCTATTCTCAGTCTGATGTTTATCAATCTTCTTGTCTTTTCTGCTTCTCAATCGATCTTCAGTTATCGGCGTTCGGCTGCAGTGGCAACTGAACGAATGTACGGTTGCAGGTTATTTATGATTGGAAAACAACCACACTGGGTCTTTTTCACGTTTCAGTGATCCAATCATATAGTAGGTTTTCATCCTTTAATTTTCATTTTAATAGACTATTCCGGGTGTTATTGAACGGGGCGACGGAGTTGTTTACTACGGTTGTGTCACATTAATTCTGCTCACACCTCACTGAAATAGTAACTGCTTTTTGTGTGCACGATTTATCCATTTTTCGGCAGCGGAAGGAAGGTCAGAACCGGTACCCATTGAGATTCCCGATGGACGTGGTGGCCTTGGTTTGGCCAGTGCCATGAAAGAAAGGCTTCATGCGGTCAGGGAGAAACGGCGACTTATGCTAAAAGCAGAGCAAGAACAGTTCCGAACGTTTATGGCCGAAAAGTTCAAACAGTGTCGGGTACGCAATCAGTTGGTAGCTGTACGAAGCGTATGCTACCAGCTGGACATGGAAAAATCCATCACTGTTCCAATTCATCCGTACTACTGGCCAATCCAAGCGGACAAGGAGGATACTGAAACGAGAGAAGACACCTCCAGTGAAGCCGAAGTGGTACCAAAGCGTCGACGGGTGGAACACAGGAACTTTGATCTGTCCGACTTGCCTGACGTGCCACCGAATCCTAACCGAGAGGAATGTTCGAATAGTTCCTCCGAGTCTGAAGATGAAACAGAACGATATGTAGGTTCCTTTCTACTCCCGACCTTGTAGTTTTCCCCAATGTTTTTTTCAGTTTTTGAGGGCAATTGGTTTTCGAGGTTGGTGCTCTTAATCTCCTTGATAATATAACTGCCTTGCCTTAACTATATCGAGGATTCCTTCTGTTAAGCTTTGTCTCGGCTTGATCAATCACCTATAACACAACTGATAGCCTATTGTAACTTGATCTGGTCGGTTGGTCCCATTTGATTTTGGAATATGAAGTTAATTCATGATACTTTAACCATAAAGACGTGTAACACATCATTCAGGTAATATCCATTCGAACCACTGATAGCCGAAGAAGTGTTCTGTAACACCCAGAACTTTTCACCGAATTTTCGTTCTCAGTTCCCTTGAGGTTTCTTCAGATATCAGATGTCAGGTATCAGCTTTCAACTGATGGCATGAGGAATTTTGTAACCAGGTACTTCGATCACTGGGGGGCGAGATGGCCCAAGTGGTTAGAGCGCGAATTTACTGACCGGAAGGCCTGTGGTTCGAACCCGACCTCTGCCTCTCGACTCCTCCTGTTTAGGGTTAGGCAACCTTGCAGTATCCCAGCCCTCGTGCAACCTTCGAGTAGTATGGCAGTTAGGCACCGGAAGCGTGCTACAGCTGAACGATTTTTTACTTCGATCACTGGACCTGGAGAAGACTATCTAGCACCATAAATTGTGATGGTTGAGGAAGCTGATTGGGCATTCTCAGATGTATGAACCCCTTACTGATTCTATCAGGCTACTCCTCTTCATTTTTCCTCTTACAAATGTGGGCTTTTTGAAATAAATATTGTTCACATGCAGTCAGACATCAGCGCCGATTCTGATACTGTCGTTTACGAAGAAGATGGCAGCGACGGACATATCGCAGTTACTTCACCATTAGTGTTTCTCCAGCGGAGCTGTGGTTATTTTTTCACCCATTTCGCCCAAAAAACGGCTCGTGGGTTCATTACGATGCTCTGACTACACAAAAGTGTCACAAGCCCTCGCCTTTGACGTGCAGCTTTCCCTTCTCCATTCCATTGAAGGCATGTTGCTATATTGCACCGCGAATACGGTAGGTATGTTGCTGAACGACTAAACTGTGAAGAGGAGACACGAGGTCTCAGTCCCCGCCAGATCTTTCACGCATACCTACGTGATCGTCCCTTCAAGTGCCACCTTCTCATCCCGTTTCGGGCTTAAGCTGTTTTACCATTCGTTAGGAAGTCTGTTCCTACCAAACACTTCGTTTCGCTCCTGTTTCTACTGCCGATTCTAAGACATCCACGTCTTTCAGATACCGTGGTCCGTCTAAAAACTTTATTTCGTTACCATTTGTTGGGTACACGCCTTTACGTTTTTAAGCTTGTGCTTTCTTGTGTTTAACCATTCCTTTCTCCTCTTCGCCCTAGTCTGAGGAGTTGCTGGGCCGGATCGTGCGCTATTTGCGTCGGAAGCACAGTTTTTGTTTCTGGTGCAGTGTCCAGTATGATTCCCAAGAACAGCTCACCAGAGATTGTCCGGGTCCAGACGAGGTGGACCATGATTAATGTTTCCCCTCAATCGTCTTTCTGTATATATTTCTTTTCCCAATATAAACACTTGACACGCAGCTTTGTTTTGGACTTGGCTGCTACCCAATGTGCTCTGCTTTTTTGCTGATGGTCTGTTACTCTTTTACCAGCTTCATTGCACTTGGCAAATCAAAAGTCCATTCATTAAATTACGGTCAAGCTGCCGTGAATTCGCTTGCGCAGAGTTTTGTATGAACACCTAATCCATAAAGAGATACTTGGTTGTCAAGTTGAGCGTTGTAGTGACGGACGCGATTCTCCTGGACAACTAATAAATCGGTCACTGCTCGTGTGCTTGTTGTCCAGACTGCAGGACTTGCGGCAGATAGCTAGGTGCGAGTTAATCACACTGCTGATCAGCTGCTGGTGACAGGATGCTCAAGTGTTCAGAATTTTGGCTCAGAGGTCGCGGGTTCCAATCCCACTGGAGTATTGTAAGTTGCCCATTGTTGGTGACTCCCATTAGGGATGAGATAGCTGTACAGTATTTTCTGGCTACTCGACACAGACTAGTTTTGATTACAAGACGAAATCTAGAGTGAAAATACTCAAATCTCCTCATACTACCAACAAATAAGTGTTGACGTTAGCCGAGATGGCTCAGTGGTTAGAGCTGGAAGTTACTGATCAGAAGGTATGTGGTTCGAACCCGATATATGCTTCCCCACTTCTATCTAGGCTTGCGCAACGTGACAGTATCCCAGTCCTCGTGCCTTCTTCAGCATGGCACTACTGCTGATCAGCTGCTGGTGACAGGATGCTCAAGTGTTCAGAATTTTGGCTCAGAGGTCGCGGGTTCCAATCCCACTGGAGTATTGTAAGTTGCCCATTGTTGGTGACTCCCATTAGGGATGAGATAGCTGTACAGTATTTTCTGGCTACTCGACACAGACTAGTTTTGATTACAAGACGAAATCTAGAGTGAAAATACTCAAATCTCCTCATACTACCAACAAATAAGTGTTGACGTTAGCCGAGATGGCTCAGTGGTTAGAGCTGGAAGTTACTGATCAGAAGGTATGTGGTTCGAACCCGATATATGCTTCCCCACTTCTATCTAGGCTTGCGCAACGTGACAGTATCCCAGTCCTCGTGCCTTCTTCCGTTAGCATGGCACTTAGGCGCTGTGTTCGATAACCTATCATTCGTCCATATTCAAGGCCGAGCTCCAGCTCTCCGACATGCTAGATTGACACTACTCTACCGGTTTGGTTGGTGGTCTGTTAGCCGAACTACCTACATTACACAACATTGCTACTGCTCTACCGGTGCACACTGAACTCCCCATGCATTTTTGGGATTCCGCATCTTTACCCAAAACGGGTGATCCAATGAAGTTATTTTTCTGCATCTACAGTCAGGTTTTCAGGATTTGAACATTTCCATCACTCGACTCGATGAGCAGTTCGACATAGACAGGCCACCGATCGAGAACAGCTGCACCCTCCCAACCTTTCGGTTTCTGATGCACTCATCTAATACAGATCCCGTTTCATTGAAGTGGTGGGATACACACAAGGAAGATTGTGGAGTTGAACATAAATTCGAGCGTCCCGTACGTGAATTTGAATATCTGTTTGGGGTAGCTATCAGTCAGATGGTTCGCACGGTCAAAAACCTATGGACGAGTGGAAAGCCACATAAAAAAACCTTACCAAACCGATGTTCATTGATTACAGGTGGCCAGTGCAGTTGAAGCATCTACATGAATTGTTTTGTGTATGCAGAGAGATGAGCTAATATGAGGATGACATTCTAGATGTCCATAGCTGACAAAGGCTACTCTGGCCTTTTTTGCTGATTTCACCGCTTAGTGGTTCGCCGGAGCTTAAATGGCATTACCTACCACATCAACATGTCGCTTATGAGTGAGATGTTGGGATTTGGTCCCAGCGAATCTCGAAGCGCAGTTGAGTTAGTCGGGAGCAAGCACGAAGGAACACATTGTGGTCATCGTAACTGTTGGATTGTCTTGATATCTACACTTTCCCTAAGACCGTTATTTCGGTTCCCTTGAGCACTTTACACCTTTCTCTTAGTAGTTGCTGAATGTTTATGTTGTCTTATTTCTCGACTGATCAATTTTACAGTTGTGCTGAGTCACAACCAACTAAGCAATTAACAGCCGGGATGCTCAGACTTGTCACTATTGAACATGAACTATGGATATTAATCGCACTTCTCACTTTGGTACTACGGTCCGTCATGTAGTAAGGTCTGTTGATTTCAGCACACTACTCGATTCAGTCGGCAAGATTGAGCTCCTGATTGTCGTCCAAGACTTTATCACCCGGATAGATCTAGAATCCAGAAGGCCTATCCATGCGAACTCCATTCCTTGTGGTAACGGCTCCATGTCAAACCCATGTTTGTTGTTCCATAAGTTAATCAAACAACTGCGGTTAGAGGTGGATCCAGGGAAAGCTGCTGATATTCTTCCATGCCAGTCGGGTTTCCCTTATCGCCCGGGAATGGGAAAACTCATGTCCTTAAATCTGTCGCCCGCTTTGAGATCCGGCCCCGAGTAGTCATCACTTTTATTACTTGGTGTCTAAGTTGCCTTCGTCCTACATTTTATTGCCCGCACTTTCCCCCTCTGTAGAGCGATGACGGTTGCTTTGGAAACCACCGACATTCCGCGTACAGAGGTTGAAGAGCTAATGGAGCCTTCATCGGACACTTCAGAACCGTGAGTTTCTTGGGGTGAATCATGCATCTTTTCACGCGGTACATTCAGTGCACATGAAGTAACGGGTGTTGTGTCTCCGGAGCTAACGCTTATTACGTATGAATAGGAGACTATCTTAGAGGTTCTCATATTCTGTTTTTAAGAAGCACCTAGAAAGTTTCGCACTCCGTTACGCCTTTGTTGACGAATGAGTAGCGTGAAGTCAACCTCTTATGGCATTTATTCCTGCTTTGGACTACACTAGGTTTGTTCACTTGCTCAACGCTTCGAGGTTGCAAAACGAGACGGAAGTATTGATCGCACGAATGTTATTACTGTTCCTAAAAGTGTGGACCTTCCATTGGGCACTACCCTTCTGCATTAAGGCGGGGGTCTTTGTTGTTTTTTCGTTCCGTGAACGGCCGTTTTCCCTAATTTTTTCAAAAGTGGTGTCTTAAATTCTTTCCTTCCATACTACGGGGTCTCCATGCCTTCGGTCCCCGAATGTTACGTCTGTGGAGGTTGTGGTTCTGTTGGTAGTGTCCGTCTATGGAGAACGGCGGTTTGGCTCGCTTGAGCTCTCGATCTTCAAGTCAAAACCTTGGCACATGCCAAGGCTGCTGTGACCAAAGAACATTTTGTTTTCGGTGTTAAAAGTTTGTCAATTTTATGATCATAACTGCTCTACAAGTAGGTTCATCTGCGGACATTTCTGTCCTGGCAACTCCATTCTCTGATTCCTGGCTTCCTTTGTATTATTAGAGATTTTCTCTCAATTCTTAGTCACCTAGACGGAAGTTCACAACCAAACACAGTGGAATCAATGCTGAATCGACTCGCCACACAAGAATATGTCCACTTTCGTAATCAATCACGTGATGAGGCTGAACTGAGTACGTCTGAGAAGCGCAATATCGCTAGCGACCTATATCGACGCAACCCAGGAGTGTTCCTCGAGCGCTTTGGTCGGCATCTAAATTGGGCAGAAGACAGTGTGAACTTCCGTCACATGTGCTCCAAGGATGACATTGTCCGTCACTTCGTGAAACAGTTGGACTCCCAGTCGGATAGAACTCAGTTCAATCAACCTCTCCGCCTGGCTCAGCATCAAGTCCGAAACCGTCGCCTCAACGTGAGTTATGCCTAAACGTCTGACAACTTTTAGTTGTCCTGGGCCCGATTGTAACCGGGCTTAACCTCCGCGATACTCCAACCGTTCAATTAAGAAATGTCAGAATTTCGCACAATTCTCCCGACAGTGTCGATTGTCGATTTTAGTGCGTGGTTATCCTATCTTTAGTGGTTACAGATAAGTTGGAAATCCTCTACTTAGTATACTGGTTTGAAGTAATGCTTGAGCTAAAATGGTTTAGTGGGCTAGACTAACGTGTTGCTGAGATTGACGATAGTTTAGAGATACACGTGTTCTATCTGCTTGTTACTTTTTCTCGTCACTCAAACATCAGTTTATTGTCATATTGCTGCTTCCGCGTTCACCAAAGTTAGTTAGCTTCAAGGATCTCCCGTACCTGTGTGAATCATTTCGCTGTTCCTCGCACTTAGTGCGATGGTCAAATGCTAGTGACCAGTGAGGAATGAGGGACCACCAAACCCGCGCGAAAAATTCCGGCGATCAAAACACCAGTACTCTTCAACTAATGCCGCACATTTCTGCAAAAATCAGGATAGACGAACAATGGCAGTTTCGTTTCAGGTAACTATGACAGTCACCTTCATCTTTAGGGGTTTACTCCGGTGTGAATTCTCGGCTTTTCACACCCGGCACCGGGTTAACCCTATACATCAGTGGTCGTTTGACTCAACACTATCATTCGTTTGTGAATGAGAGAGATATCTCACATGGTTTAACGTTGAGTAGCTCGTATATCACCTATGGGATGTGTCCGTTCGAAGTCCTTCCGAGATTCATGAGGTATGATGACGAATAGGGATGCCTTATAGCGATTGACTCCTCACTCGACGTTGAAAGCTGAGTGATTGAAACCTGTGTGATATTGCTGTAGTAAAGCGCGTTTACTTTCGAGTGAGCTTTGTGGTTGCGGCTGTAATGATGCTCCGAAACCATGGCCTTAATGACTGGGCAAACCCAATTGTGATTTAGTCTTAGAAGGCAAACCGTGCCTTCAGGATCACACCCCTCACGCAGAGCAGGTCAGGTTCGATGCGTCTTTGTCTTCGAGCTACTGATTAGTTAGTGAGTAGTAAGATATTTTGAAACGAATGTCAATTGTGGCCCAGTGACGTTCGCTCATGGTTTGATATGGTGAGATTTCGAGATGATGATGGACGTTCCACCCTGTAATTCTCACTCTCTGGTGAAAGCCCGAGAGTCACTGCACAATTGGTTCTTCCATTTTGGCAATCATCAGGATTTCTCATCTTCCCACGTGGTAGCTGAAGACTACATCGTTCAGTCACTAACTGCTGGTCAACAGTGGAATTTTCTCGTGCTTAGATGGGATACAGAATCACTCATCTTCCAGTCTCGCGATCCAAATCACACGGTTACGTGCTGATAGGCTGCTCGCGTAACGTTTCCCCGAGCGGAGAGCACATGCAACTTGTGAGATTTTTCTTTTTCTAGGTAATTTACTTGTAGCTTGATGTTAGTATGAAAAGATTTTGAAGAGCTTCGACGGTGTACATCGTTCGTATCTCCTCATATCACACATAGATAAGTAGAACAGCCAACACGGGTTTAAATGATATAGGGGTGCGTCCACATGGGGCAGGATATCGAGCATAGAGGATTATACGTGCTCTTTATTTTTCAGTGGTTCATCAGCCGGGTTAACTCAGAAATCTAAACTTAAAAAGCTCAGGTGTATCGCAAGTGTCACGTTTGGGCACAATAGGAACGCGTTTTTCTTCAATCTGATCTTCCAAATTTCCTCCTTGATTATCATATTTTAGGCTCTTAAACGCCTGGATCGTGAGGGCGGCACGGAGCACCTATCCATGGAGCACTTCAGCCATCCTGCGATGCGGCATCGCGATCCAGTATTGTGGGAGACGATGATTGGAGCCCATCTGAATGAAGCAGGGCGCCGGAAATACCTCGACCGGGAGTATGGTACATTTAGCGGCTTTCTTATGGATGTAGTGTTGCGCGAACAAGAGTCAAAAGACTGGCAGCGAGCCTGTCGAGAGCAGGTCAGTCCTGTCGTACAATTTTGATCGATAGTTACAGGAATCCGACGCCACATTTGAGGCTTCTTCAGACTCGGATGAAAGTGACGGTAAGCAGTCGGTTTTATTTTTGATCACACAGCCATTTATTTCAGGCTCTGTGACTCCGGATGGAAGTGTAACTTTGGAAGGGTTGGAGAAAGAATTTATGGAAATTATGAGGCTTCGCTTCGTTAACGGGTTGGATAAAGATTTTGACTACATGCTCATGTTGGGCTCATATGAATTCACTTGATTTTGCGTCGCACATTGTATCTTTATTTCTGTCCAGCCGTTTGAAGGTGTTTCCAATTCTGTTTCCTAATGACGCTACAAGACTTGTTCCATATCAATGCAATGGCGTGTGCCTATGTCAGCAAACCACTAGGGGTCCCTGTGACAATCCGTTTGGTTATCATCTGAGGCACAGTAAAAGTGTGGATTTTGTTTTCTACCTGGGAAGCCCCCTTCAAAAATGTGAATACTTGCATTACAAGGAAACAGTTGTGATACCGTGTGATTTCTGGCTTTAGCTCCTCCGGTATACTGGATGCCTGTGGGCTTGGTTACAAACTACGGGCTTGCTGAATCGTCGACCAATTCAAGTCAGTCCGGGTTAAGCAGCGTTATTTGGTCTCGCGGACTATCGCATCAACCAGAATTAGAGCATCAGTTAGTTCCGCATAACCGATGGCGGATAAACCTAAGCGACTATCGGTGGTGGGCATTACCGGTCAATTCGGCTACTAGGATCTGGCTTACCTTTGGCTTCGTCTCCTCAAGGCGTCCAAAAAAGCCAAAGTGATACCCGTTCTTCGTCACTGTTTTAAACCATCCATGTGTTGAGTAACGTGGCGTCGGCACCAGCGACGACTGCCTTTTCGTTTAAATGATGCAATCTGTGCTTCCTTCTGTAACATTCAATACCAGAGAACTTTAAAGTGCGTTCCGCGTTCTACAGTTTTATGAAAATCTGACCCCTTAGTCACTAGAAGCCATACGTAAGAATGCCGCTTGAGGCCATAATTCCTCTAGTGACTGCTGATTCATTGAAACGATGGAATACTCTTGTGAGTTGCAAAATACTTCCCATCAAACGTAAACTGAACTTCTCTTCTCGTGGATTCCACACGCTCCCTGAATAATTACGAATGGCTCTACATTCATGCAGTGTGGCTAGATTTGGCTTTTTCCTTCTGTGACATGACCTAATGTCTCCACCTTCATTGCTGTATTCACGGTAAAAACAAGCTATTGACCCAGCTCATTCGAAAGCGAAAAAATACCGAGATACCAGGACTTCAGATAGGTTTGATCATGGTTAGCATAGTAAGTAAACAATCAAAAAGTGTACACAAAGCCGAACGGCTAACAGCGTAACCGATGACTGGATTGATCATATAGGAAGAAGTCATTCCCAACATGTAAAAATCAGTGTTATTTCATCATGGTGGAATCTAACGGATAGGAAGATAATGGCTTGATGGAGGATGTTACCGAGTTTAGAGAACACTCAACCGAATTACTGGAATTTTGCAGAATTCATTTGTTACAACCAGCCCCGAATACCATTTGGACAGCAAACTGAAACAAAGGTGGAACATATTTTTTGAAAGTTTGTCTTGTGTGCACTAGGTTGTCACATAAGTGTATCAGCGTAGTTGATCTCCTTGGAAAATCCGTTTAGAAGGCAATGAATCCCTATTGAATAGGCTCCTACTATTTGATTCACCAGTTAAATGCCTCCAATCGCTCTAAAACTGATGTGCTCTGGATGATGTAAGAAATATTACCTTTCGATCATCACGTGTCGCGTCTACTTAATCATAAAAAAATCGTTCAGCTGTGGCATCCTTTCGGGGTCTAGCTGCCATGATACCCGAAGGTTGCACGAGGGCTGGGATACTGCCAGGTTGCTCAAGCCTAGACAGGGGAAGTCGAGCGGCAGAGGTGGGGTTCGAACCGCGAACCTTCCGGTCAGTAAATTCGCGCTCTAACCACTTTGGTCACCCCGCCTCCTAATCATCTAACGCCCACTGAAATGGGTGTTGTTCACCCATTCGTACTAAACTACGGGCTGGTTGAAACTTCCTGAATGAAGTCTTTTTGATTTTTCTTACAGGTGATGACATGAACCTGAGTCCTGTGTTGACTGCGTTTCCCTCTAGCCTGATCACTCACCTTAAAGTTGTTTGTCTTCAGGCATTTAGACTGTATTCTATCAGATTCACAAGCATGTCCCAACCCGACCGCAAACTCATTACATATTCGAGCTTGTTGCTCAGGTGTATTGCTCTCATTGTTGTTTGAATGTATAGGTTTTTTGTTCTTTCCGATTGTTCAGTGTTTATTGGAGTATGGCGGAGAATTAAGGTTGCTGTGGCATTCAGATCTTGGGTCTATATTTTCATCCACCAAAACGTTTTTCGTCACATGCGTTGGCACAATGGGTTGTACCTTTTCCCTGTTTTCCATCCACGTCTTTTGCGAGAGATTTCATTAAACAAGAATGTAGTAGACAGTTTAGGAACTTGTGGTCTTCATTAGACCTTTACCTGATGAGTGTCGATCACGGCTTCGCGGCTTCTGATAAGGCGATGATGTCTGTGTCGCCCGAAGTTTATGCGAAATCCACGTCCTCTGGTAGATCGTTTACTTTTCTTTCTTGTTTACTTTCTCAGCTCTATCGATAATGATGACACGTTGGACGATGACTTACAACAGGATCTGGATGCAGAGGAACGATATTTCGATGCCGACTGAATCGTTTCCAAACAGTGGATGGCGGAATGGCCTTCCATCAGCGCCTTGTATATTTTGTAAATATATTTATTCTGAACTTCCGTTCCTGTTGCTTTCAGTCCTGTAAGGGTTGTAAGCCTCGTTCCGGCGCACTTATCTTGGTCAACAATCAGCCAGAGATACTCGTTCGTTAGTTGCATTTTCATCTACACTACTCAAATTGCGCGAGTAGCTGATAGTGTTGCGAAATTAGTATCTCGGGTGATGATTAGGTAGTGATTGATCTGTCCGTCGGGAGTGGCAATTTGCCTGCGTATGTTTTGTCACTAATCAATAATGCTTTATCAGTGTGCGCAATGGCACCAAACTCGGCGAACAGATAGAGTCACCTGATCACATAAACGTGTGTATCCGTCTAGGCTACCCAGAACGAATGGATAATGAGAATTACGTGTTACTTTGGGGCTCTAGTGATTCTAAGGTCCCAACGACTAGTGTTCAAGCGAGAGTACGTGCAGTGAATGCTGAGCAGTGGAGTTTCTCTTCACTGGTACTCGCACTCATGATATCTCCACTGAAGAGGGATCATCGAAACGTCTGGGATCATCAACAGCGCATCGTAAAAATAGCTTCATTCAAAGAGCGACTTTGAGCTTCATATCACACAACCACGAAGAAGCGTTTGATTTATTGCACAAATACACCCCGGTACCGGTGTTTGTCAGTTAGAGGAACCGCACCGTGTTCCAGAATGTACACGCTCAGTTCTATTCAGACGCGATGGTTGTTTGTTCATCCTACGTTTGCATCATCAGACTCCGATTGTTCTCATACTCACGGAGTTAGCTGACTTGATCCTAAATTTAGTATTCAAATGACTTTTGATCACTCATGCTGAATCATCACGCCTGGTGAATCTACCTCAGGAACATTGTGAACATTGTGAACATTGTGAAAACTGGCTTGTCATTAACTGGCGTTAATCATCTACGGGGTAGACTCTATATGCTTGTTTATTACAGCTAGATTGAAAAACGGTGATCATATGAATAAGCACCGGTTGACTTGATTATTGCTAAACTGCCACACTCGTAGTGTTTTACGGTATCCTAGAGCAGCTTGCCTTGTTTAGCACTAGCAGTCCTCCCTAACTCAGCACACTGGTCTCTTGGAGATTAGATGAAAGGAAACACGGAATGAAGAACACCAACGTGACTCCATGTTCATCTCACTTTGATGAGATTTAACGACGTGGTCTTATCGGGTTCGACGCGCAAGATCTATCCAAGAGCCTTGATCAGGACCGTAACTCAAACAGAGCACGTGAACTACAACACTATGGACAGTTTTGAAAGTTAGCAGTGACTCGGATGGATAAACTGATTTACTCGAATTTGGCCAGCTTCACTATACTCGGTTGAGACTGCTATTTACCTCATAATTCTATCTCCGAATCTCCAATTTGTTTTCATGTGACCTTAGAGATGTTTGTTCTATGGTCACCTGATGAACGCGTACCGTCAGCAGTACAACCACTCACGAAATTCTGGGAGCATGTTGATAGTAAATGCTTATTTTGTGTGACAGCGTTGGTCAGGGTCACATGGTGCTCTTGGGCCCATACATTTCGGCGGCGCTTCACTCCGAATCAATTGTGCAAGATTTTCCTCAACTCTTATGGAATGATCGATTTTCAAAATGATGCCTGTTCCGGGAGAATATTCCGGTTCCAACATTCTATTGAGTAGCACTCTTCAGATTCATTTATATGCAGATAGCCTACTTGAAATGAGAGATTACAGCCGACATTCAAGATGTCGCCAGTCGCTTCCTCTGAAGATGGAATGATCAGTGGTGTAAAGCGGAAAGCCGTTCGCCACGAAGTTGTTGGTTAGCAAACACCAAATAAGCAGTTACAAACTATAGGACAGGATTTCAAACGCCTCATTTCAACTTTGTTATTAAAAACAACATTTTCACGCGTTTTCTTGAACTTCCGTGGATATCCATTGGCTATCACGTAACTGTAAACGGACGCTGCAAAGTTCCACAAGTTTCTTAAGACTCATCTCCCATTAGACGCGGGGTGAAGCTTCCATAAAACCAAATAATACTTGCATGTCCCATCCTCAGTATCCGCCGTTATGCCAGTACCACTGCTTCTGATGCTAAAGACTACCGGCTCCTCGAGGCCGTGTGAACATACTCACGTAATTTGAATAAGAGTTCAGAGAGGATAAGGTTCCATGCAATTGCAAAATTATGACTGAAACATGGAAACAAAGTAGTGAATTGTCCGCAAACTTCCAAGGTCAAATATAAGAAGCAGGTGACAGGTTGGAAGAATTCGCTGAGTAATTCTGCTGCGCGAGACAAAAGTTTACCAGGTAACCGTAGAATAAACATTCTGAAGACCGCATGAAATCAAACTGGAGATTCGGAATTAGAATTATGAGGTAAATAGCAGTCTCAACCGAGTATAGTGAAGCTGGCCAAATTCGAGTAAATCAGTTTATCCATCCGAGTCACTGCTAACTTTCAAAACTGTCCATAGTGTTGTAGTTCACGTGCTCTGTTTGAGTTACGGTCCTGATCAAGGCTCTTGGATAGATCTTGCGCGTCGAACCCGATAAGACCACGTCGTTAAATCTCATCAAAGTGAGATGAACATGGAGTCACGTTGGTGTTCTTCATTCCGTGTTTCCTTTCATCTAATCTCCAAGAGACCAGTGTGCTGAGTTAGGGAGGACTGCTAGTGCTAAAAAAGGCAAGCTGCTCTAGGATACCGTAAAACACTACGAGTGTGGCAGTTTAGCAATAATCAAGTCAACCGGTGCTTATTCATATGATCACCGTTTTTCAATCTAGCTGTAATAAACAAGCATATAGAGTCTACCCCGTAGATGATTAACGCCAGTTAATGACAAGCCAGTTTTCACAATGTTCACAATGTTCACAATGTTCCTGAGGTAGATTCACCAGGCGTGATGATTCAGCATGAGTGATCAAAAGTCATTTGAATACTAAATTTAGGATCAAGTCAGCTAACTCCGTGAGTATGAGAACAATCGGAGTCTGATGATGCAAACGTAGGATGAACAAACAACCATCGCGTCTGAATAGAACTGAGCGTGTACATTCTGGAACACGGTGCGGTTCCTCTAACTGACAAACACCGGTACCGGGGTGTATTTGTGCAACAAATTGTAGGACAAGCCGTGTCAGAAACCCATCTGGTGATTTGTTTCCAGCCTCTGTCATCTTATTTGTTGGTATAAAACCGGCCTACGAGATCGACTGGTGTTCCTTGTCCCTCTAGCGCTTTTCTCCATGCCAATGTATGTGCCTTAGTACCACATATGTAAGTAGGAATTTTGACATTGCTGATCCATCCCGGCGCGCCGTGGGGATGACAGATGTTTACGGTCGGATCAGAGCTTAATTTGACGAGGTTAACTTAATTCAACCTTGCCCTGGTGTGTTGAGCGTGCCCTGAAATTTTTGGTCGCATTTGCGCATGTTTAGTTATCGAATTCCAATCTATTCGAAATCGGAGGGGGCGACATGCCCCAAGTGGTTAGAGCGTGAACTTACCGACCTCCGCTCCTCGTCTTCCCCTGTCTAGGCTTGGGCAATCTGGCAGTATCCCAGCCCTTGTGCTTCTTTCGAGTAGTATGGCAGCTAGGCACCGGAAGGGTTTTACAGCTAAGAGGCGGGGTTTTCGAAGCTGAAATGCATCTCCCTGTGAAATTATCGTTCGTGGAACTATTTATTGCCTGTGATTTTTAGTATGTTTTTCGCGAATAACCACACTTATCTTCAACTGCTCGCAGGCAGACGGTTAGGTTTTCAATTTTCCCACGAGTTCACTGGATGTCGGCTTTATATGCGCGCACAAACGCTTCTCGAGGACAGTCACCCTACTGCGGTAGCATTGCTTTCCAAAAGTGCAACCGGGCTTCAGAAATGTCCTTCAAGTGAAAGGATTAAACGAAA
Source organism: Opisthorchis viverrini (assembly GCF_000715545.1). Taxonomy (NCBI): domain Eukaryota; kingdom Metazoa; phylum Platyhelminthes; class Trematoda; order Opisthorchiida; family Opisthorchiidae; genus Opisthorchis; species Opisthorchis viverrini. Next base: position 149,728 of record NW_008752045.1, on the reverse strand, counting down.
ACAGACAGGGTTGTAAACTGAATTGAGTCATGCAATGTGTTCCTTCCTTCTGGTCTCAGGTGGGTTGACGGAATTTGAGTGCACAGTACCATTTCCCCAATCTGTGCCCTTGGTGCCCATCGTCCTTACGTGTTCTTAAGTTGAAAAACTGCTAGAATCAAACAACCATCCGCTTTATATAAAAGGGGTTTGTAACGTAGTAGAAAAGAATATGATTAGCGTTTATCCCAATAATCTTTCAACATACCCGATAAAAAAATATTACAGGGCACGGAATGAGGGATGAGTGTTGTGAATTTCAACTGCAACTTAGTCTCAAATCAGTTCTCTCACTGACTCAAATTAAGTTTTTCAAGAAAAAGAAAAACGATCTAGTAAAATTAGGACTTCAATTTCCTTTTGAAATTAGCGACACTGGGTGTTGTTAGCACAGCCCAAGCTGAATTTTCCTGATAATCGTAAAGCTATACGTTTGTTAGAAGGCTCACAGGAACCAGAAGATTAGGCGACTGCTAGAAACATATTTCTTTCATTTAGAATTCGTGTTCTTTTGTTGTTAGTAGGCGTGTTACCTGCCACTGAAACCCACTGATGTCTAAGTGCATATATCTGTATCTGCCATTTATCATCTCTCAGGAAAGGTGATTGTTCTGTTTAAAGATGGACATTGCTTCAAAATACTGTAATCTATCCGTGGTCATGCGTCTTTAATGTGCACGATGGATGTGCCACGGTTAGAAACTGAAGCAGATTTGCAGTTTCACGATGTTCGGTTCATCAGAATAACGCTTAACAAAGAGAGCACTCTTGGAGTCCCTTGATAATGAGGGCTAATTAATGTCTTGGGCCCAGGATAAAAGTTAATTTTGAAGTCCTTACCTTTATCAGTTTGGCGTTGAAAATGAGACTGAGCTTATGTGCAAATGTAGCACTTGCATCCTTCGGAAAGGGGAAGAGCCTTTTGCAGCGAAGCCATTTATGCCATTCACGTGATCAGTATAGTACGCCATGCCGTTCGTCAAGATTTTTCTCTTTGAAAATACAAAACCAAAATCCCCACTGCTATAGAGGAGAATTTTGGTAGCTCAAGTAGCACAGGTGGTCGTTGGTTTGTTCTCTGAGCTGGGAAGTGTGACTGCACACGAATAAAGGAACACAATGCGGCCGTCAGGGGACATGACTCCCTATCCTTGATATCCATACCCTAGGACCAAGAAGGCCAGATATTCAATGTGGGAAGCCGGAAAATTTTGGCATACGGAGACAGGAGGCACGGAAGGGAATTTCTGGAGCCATGGTACTCCACGGCTGATTCGATCAACCAAGGCATTGAAGTGGACCCAATTTATGCACCACTACGTGCAAAGGACCAACATCTCCACTGTAATACCCAAGGAGAATCAAATATCAGATTCAAGAAGCAAGGAACTGCTTGGAGTCGGATCAACAAAGGTCGCAGGCTGGAACCCAGGGAGGTCAACAACAAGGGTCACTCCAGCATCGATCAGATCACGAGAGCGTGCAAGGCCAGGCTCACAATTCACGTGGTTATCGATCAATCAGGACATAGGATAACAGAACAACCAACCAACCGACCGACCGAATCGTGGTCGACCCCGGCTAGCAGCATGTATATTAGCACACACAACACAACACAAAACCACCAACCCATCGCTACGCTCCACGACGCTCCCTAA
>NW_008752045.1:102975-147878 GCF_000715545.1 Opisthorchis viverrini | reverse complement strand
CGCTCCCTAACAATTCACTGTTGATGTCACCGCGATTGGAGATGAAACATTTGTAATCGATTGAAAAAACCAGCGAACAAAAGCTCCACTTTTAATCCTGTTATCATGCAAGGATAATCCTAAGGATTCATACAAATTCATCTAAGAAAATAAATGAGAATGGATGTGCGATTGGAAAACAGAGAGGCTAATATGATCACCACAAACGATCAGACGTGTTGCCACTTTCAGGTCGGTTCGGTGCGTTTTACCCTGTTAATTCTGGTTTAGGATCTGTGATCTTTTCCAAAGTTTACTGACCAAATGAATTTATATATCTAGCAAGTAAATGTTAATATTGTTTTTAGTTACTTGACCGGAGAGGAATAACGCAAGTATTCTGAGAATGCCCAATCCGCTATGACTGTCATTCATTTGTGCATATGCTGTAGCACAGCACAGCATCGATATTGAAAGTATCAGTATATAAGGGGTTCACAAGGCCTTTGAAGAAGAACGAAGCCTCGAGTCTCAACAGTATGAAACACAGTCGGTCGACAATAAATTCACTACTAATGAGAACAAATGAGTGAGCTGAGATCTCACTTCTATGCAAACTCTTTCGTGCCAGAGGCGCTAAGCAATCAAGAGAATCGTCTCCATTGAGTTTAACGGGCGTTGAGTGGTGCCTATGTGTGATACGGACCAGTATACTTCTTACTGTTGACAGTTTTCGTTTAACTGCGCCTGATACAGATGACATTTCTGCGTTGGAAACTTGTAGTACCATAAGGAATTGAATCGCGTCAACTCTCACAAAACTATTGTCGTTGAGCTGAGACGTGTGTTAAATCGCAAAAATGCTATTTACAATAAGTGCAGTATTTTCAGTGCAACATCTTTTTAATGTACTGCTCATAAGGTTGCTGAAGATCCGTCGACGGATTTTCAGCAGCCTTATGAGTAGTGCATTACAAAGATACATGTATCGCGATATTTCAAATATCGTAGCGACTGAAACATGAGGTGTCCTGGTGCAGCACATTCACTTGCCTGAGAACATCATAAACGAGAGATTCAGCTGGGTTCCAGGTGAGTCTCTCGAAAAAAAACCAAATTGGTTTGCAAATGAGTGTATATTCGCCAACAGCTATTTACTTCTTTCAATTTCCTGTTTGCTATTATGGTTAATAGGAAGGGGTAGAACACATCCTATCACTGACAATGTTGCGGTTTCCGTTATGGATGGACACATTCAGAGTGGATAATCAGGCTTGCTTTTGGAGCAGTGCAGCTGTTGATTTTTCTGAAGGCTGAAAAGCACTGGTTGGTTACTGGTGTCACCACTGTACATGCAGGTTTTCTTGTTTGTCGCGGGGATCAACGAAAGAGGGACATATTTCAGCGGGCTTTTGAGTCTTGCAGTTTATATTTAGGCTTCATCACCAACACACTGAAAGACAATAGATTGAGCGGTTTTTATCAGCCTGGCTTATCTGCAAAGCACACCGAAGGACCCGCTATTGGTGCTCCAGATAGCAGGTGCTATATTTGCCTGGGTCGAGTTAGGTATGTGAATTTAATCGACATATTTTGTAACCCATGGGGAAAATGTCATGAATGCACAGGTATTTTGGCCGTAAACAGTAAATTTCACAGCCTTCAGTTCTGGTTATTATGAGAAAAAAATTACCAGTATCACAAATCTACAGCTAAGCGAGTCAGTGACATGTTGGCATGTTGTTATGTATGCTGTGGTGTATGTGAGACTGTTGTACGTCTATACTGGGCCGAGTGTAAGCCTGACCTCTAATCTTGCAACCGAATTCTTACTGAAGTCGCTACCGTACGGCGGAACCAGCCGGAAAAAGACTACAGATAACCGAAAATCCTCAAACATGTTAACGTACAAAGCTGCTATTTGAGTACCCACTGATAAATATAGACCTTGAAAGCTTATAGCAGGAAATGTTGGTTGTCACATTTAGTCCGACAGGACTCCGAATTCGGTTCGACAGGTGAAAACAGCCTAATTATTAAGTTCCCATGCTTAGTGTGGAGCTTTTATCCCAACATTATTGATTTCCTATGCATGCTGTTTTCTAGTTTGTCCAATGGAAGTACCGTTGCAATCGGTGCAATCTTGCAGACATGTTTGAAACATCCGTTGATCTAAGTTTCTCCAGCGGTAGGATGTCCATTATATTTGACGCTTTGGGGTACACAGTGGTTACTTTCGGGCTTGCTGCCGCAGGTTGCCGATCGGTTGAACCTTTGTTCTGGCCACTGATTTTTGCATGACTGCCAGAAGTGGTCTAGAGGTTTTAGTCATCTCTTTTTAGAAAGCACCTACAATCTAGCGTTAGCTGGAAAAAATGTTTGTCGTCAAATGGACCAAGCCTAGCCAAATTTGTGGATAATAGATAGCCAGAGGGAATGTATCCCCTGAACTGAATCAATGCTGTATTCGTCCAGATTACGGGTTTTCAGAAGTCCATCTAACTGATATCTATAACCTTGACAAAAACTTGCAGTTGAATAGAAGCGTAGAATTACCAGCGTTAAGTTGATTTTCAAACAACGGGACTATAAATGGGGAGATATTTAGGATTCTTAGTAAACAACTGCGACACACAGCAATAAGACCATGTTAAAAAATAACGGACGTAGATGTAAAATCCTACTTTTATACGTGTACAAAATGTACTCAAAACGTAAACAGCCTCCGGCAGTTAATTGCAGACTGTCAGTAAATCAGTTGGACGTTTGGATCACCTTAACACTGCTCTGGAAGGCTCCAATAAAGACATCCGTTTTTTAAAATATATATCCATGCTCTTAAACCACGGGATGAAGGATTTTGCCTAATTTTTGAAGACAAACTTTACTAATGGAACTGTGCATTCATACGTAAGGCAAAGCACATTGCCTGTGTGTTCGCCAAGAATCCACTTCAGATGAAACGCCTAACAAGATCGAATAGGTGACCAAAAGTCAATTTTGAAAACAGGATTTCGGACAAATCATTTGGGATTTACAATTATCCTTCAGAGAAAATTCCAAAGTTGCCTAAAAAAGCCGCACTTTAACGTTGAAAACTGGTGCTACTCGAAACGATGTCACATCCAAGCTGGGATCGCCGCGGAGGTACTGTTTACTATTGGAGGAATCAACAGGGTAAATTGTAGCATGTCGAAAGGCCAGGCGTCAGACATCCTGTGGGGGATGGGGCTGGACGCCAAACTAAAATGAGTGTGTGGAAGAACGGGCAGTTCGCCTGGAAACACAAAGATCAACCGTGCAAAGTGTTATGGCAGTCATAAAAAATTCTTTAGCGTCCCAGTTATTCCGCTAAAGAGTACATCAACTTGCATATAAGACGTGTAATACCTATTAAAATTCTGCTTTAGTTCTGCAGACCTTTACAGCACATTGGCTATAGCGGAATGGTCCGAGTATTTCACTGAAATCGAAACACTCTGGTAGTTTAAAGCACCCTCATCCGTGGAATGTCACGAGCTTCTGGCCCATCTTCTTTCATACTGAATAGTTTAAGAGAACAGGCTTTGTTTAACCTTCATCAAAAGTAGTAATAACACCCAGTAACTTGAGGGAGTTTCTACAGCGGATCCAGGGCATGAACGATCACTAAATTTGCTACAACATGGTTATTATCTATACTTGAAATGTGTCGAATACACACCCTTCGAGAAACCTAAAATTAAACACAAACCTGGCACATGGACCCAATACGCTGAGTATCGTGGTTGTAAAATATACCGACGGCCGTGATCTCAGGCTATGTAGACCTCAAAGTTTCTTTGAAAATGCAGGTGAGTGTAGCATGCGTTCTCACGATCATTAACCTTGACTAGTTTTCGCCATTTTGGGACTTATGAGTTTTTGAAACGTAAACAGGAAATAAGGGAACAAAGGTTGCTCCTGCATGACGACAAGCTCAATTTGAGGGTGCGCTCCTCAGTTCAGAAAATGAAATCTTAGAAGGGTAACGGACGTGGTAAGCGTTTTCACATATGATTGTGAGCGTCACATTGTGGGGTCTTGTTGTCAGATATGTGATTCTTTTTGTGCAGCTTTGAAAAGGAAACTTCCTGGGTTGAGACCGCATCTCGGCTTTCCCACTTTTGCAGCTGTGCAGGCCTGAAGCCTACTAAGAACTATAAGTTAGCCAACATATTAGAAATGCTGAAAAGCTAACCGAGTTACTTGTTGTCACACTGATGCTTGTTTATTGTTTATTGAACTTCACAAACGTGACTGGCACCTGGTAAAACGGACTGCGAGACAGCTATTCACACGACCAAGAGGATGCTTCAGACACATCATTTCTCATAATTTTTCAATGGATAGGTAAATTTTAGGTTCCAAAACGTCCTAACGTAGCCTCAAATAGGTAAAATTACGCGGCATTATGAACACATGGGCTGTGGTAGTATTGGCAACATGAGCCACTGGCTTGATCGTCAGTTTATGAGACCAACCTAAGCCGGGGAATCTTTACCCTCCCATGCTTCGTCCACTCTTAACCGGCAAATCCAATTTGACCATCGTCCATTGATTTTCACAGCCAGTAAGGACAGTCTTACTGTTTTCGCTCTGGGTAACTTGCTAATCTTGTAATAAAATAGCACATCATATTCAAATGGGCAGAAAAATGATCAATCACTTCAACCAGTCGGAAAATGCTGAATATTTTGCAAAAACGTATTGTGTTCATTTGTTTACATTTCAGGTTTTTGCACAAGCGCTTTACTTTTTCCCGAGAAAATATCTGGTATGGTTTACAGCATGAACATATTTCCCTTTCAGACCGGACACCTTGCAGTTTACACTCTGTTCAAAACTTGTTTACAGATAGCCACAAGAATGAACAGAAAAACTTGTTTTGGATGCATTTGTAAAACCTTCGCATCGTTGTAGAGCATTCAAATTAAACTGAATTGTAAAATAGACCGCGGCAAACGTTATTTCTCTTAAACATGTTTTCCAAGGATTTAAAATAAATCATTGTTTATTAACGTAATTAAAGTGATGTAACAGTAAGAGTCTGGTAAATGATGCAGTGTACGTCTCTAAAACGCCACTACGCAGTTAATACTTACGACGAAGTTGTACATCGGTTGCTACTCTGAGTTCAGCCGTTTTGTTTCTCCCCAGGAATCGCACAAACAAAAACAGGTGAATGGATCTCTCCCGTTAGTTTTTCTTTGTGTGGATGGAGTAGGTTAACACATTTGACGTACATTTTGCTGTGCTGGCCAGTGAGTAAAGGCTACTTTGTAAAACGGGGATAAAACATTGGGTTCATCTGATTTTATGATTGAGAGGGGCACATGTATTTCCACAGCTCTATAAACTTACGGATTGTGTATATGAAATATAATAAACTATTTTCCGTCTTTTACATATAGTGACTTAAGTAATACAAGACCTATAGCTTTCTCCCTCTCCGGAGTGGTACAGCTTTCAAACCAGTTTTGTTATATTTCTAATTTATCTGTTGCAAACTGAACGGTTACAAGACTGAACTTGGATATTGTACAAACATTGCGCAATCATATCAAGAGGATAAGAGTTATAAGAATAGTGAGTTCACGGGTTTGAAAATTGTGTGAGTAGCAGTAGACGTTCAAAGTTGAGCTCTTATGGCATTTAATCTGTTTGCCAAATTTAAACAAATATAAAAAATTACAAGGGGTTGTATAGTAAAAACCAGTAAAAAGGAGAAAAATCAAGTGCTAGTTACCTACAAAGGGGACTGTGAGTGGGTTTAAAAAGCCTTTCTGAAATAAAATTTAGAGCTAGGATGCATTTTTAACACTTTCGGAAGCAACTAAGACCATCTGTCCGATTCAAGGAAAAATTTTTGTACTGAATATCCCAAACACGGAGTTAAAGAATTCCGTTTTTTACCCAGCTGGTGTGTACTGTGGCGTGATCCACTATTCCCATCTTCAAACGTTGCAAAATTTATCCGGTGTCGTCTTATTCCTGCTACAGGGAACGTGATGCCGAGACGTTAGTCCTTGTCATTTCACTTGAGAAGTGAATCATCCAGCCAGCAGCTTGCGAGACACTCTGTTTCAGGCATACATGCTTGATAACTAGACATATGACAAACTGGAGCAAAATAAATAAATACCGACTTAGTTGGAGCTTTTGGTTTATCAGTAATCACCATGAGACAACCGCTTAAGGGTATCCACTTTATTCTCCCCTTCTTTGTCATGTAAGCAGGTGAGAACGATTGCTGTGCAGCTTTTAGGAGAAAAATACCATGGAAACCTCAGTATCACAACGTTACGGGATTGTGCTTTTTTTGCAACTTAGTGAACCGTGGTCATTTAATTTACTCCTTCTCGTACTAAAACGTGTGTTGGAGTAATCGAAACAGCTAAATTTAAAGTGGAGTTCAGTAGCGAGAAGGATCTACGTTTGGATGTTGCCTTCTCGCTTTACATAGGGTGACGCTTTGACAAGATGCAAGAGTATAATGTGGGGGAAATATTTCATGGAAATACTGCTCTTTTCTATACAAGTTAGTGGAAATCACGCTTAGTGCCTCAAATGTTCAATTCAGCAGTGCATCATCATGGACTGATTTAAACCAATTCGACAAAAAGGTGTCAAAATTCCTGAGGAATGACAGAAAATTATTATATTCAAGAAGAGACAGGCGAACGCTATGATTTTGATGCTTTTTAAAAGAACAACAAGAAAAATTAGGCTCGTTTGCTTTATAAAAATTAGATGACGGAAGTGGTTAATGTGCTTGGTTCGATGTATGAGTTCATCGACATGCGATCCATGTCTGAAAGCCTGTTTTAGATTTCGGCCAACATGCAGCGCTGTATTCAGCAGAATCCTCTTATGGTTACAGCCGGTCAATCTGAGGTTCGCAAAAGTGCATACTAAACGGCGCCTTCTAGTTTCACGTCTGCGATGGACACAAAAAGGCACAATTGTTTAGACAGATTCAAAGTCTGAGCGATTTCTAGCTCAACGTCAGGGTTTTGACACTAAACACGGTAGTTATAAGCATAAACAACAGAATTGTTTCCCTAAAACGAAAGAGTTTTCTGAGTTGATCTTAAATGGATAAATGGATTGCAATTTGTTTTGCGCTTTAATAATATGCTGCAGAACGTTTGCTTTGGTTCGCAACACTGCTTGTTTGTAGTACTCATTTCCTCTTCATTTTATATTGTTATTTCTGTTTGAAAAACCAAGCTTCTTCCAACCAAAGAGATGGTGAGTTGTAATTATATTTCGGCCTTGGGATAAATAAAGTAAACAGAATGTGTGCCCTCGAAAATTGTTTTCAAACTATGTGGGGTTTACTGGCGTTATTTCCATCTTTTGGTCTGATGGACATTAGAAATGATTTTCGCACATCCTGCGGAGGAGTTAGCTAGACTACACGAGATTCTGCTTACAGTGTGCAATTGTACTCACAGGTATTTCTAAAATATTATGTTTGATGTTCTGTGGACCACCAGCATTAATTGTAACGCCGGTGTCCACCGGTGTGATGGACATGATTATATAAATTTTGTCTGCAGTGGCCTAAAACGTCGCATCTTGAAGTGTTTACAGTTATGTCACAGTGGCTACAATTAATCAGAAATTGCGAGCACTGTGCTAACTTGACTTTGTCTTTTCCACTGCAAATTTCTTTGGGACAGAACTTTTTTTATTGGCCCGTTTTACAGTCGAAGCTTTATCTGTTTTGTAATATGTCTCGTCAAACGAAATAGCATGTAAGTTCATTCCTCTTGTCCAAATAACAGAGGTTTATTATTTTCAGAAGGTTTGTGTAAGAAAATTAAAATTTAGGCAATATATCGATGTCTTATTCTACAGTTATGTGTATCTTCTCAAAACCCCTTCCTTTTCCGTTTAAGTTGAAGAGTGCATAAGAAAAGGTAAGCCCAATTTGTGGTCAAGTTGTTCAGCCTACTGAACATGGGGTGCTCTGAAGGCATGTTGAATGAACATTTTTGGTCTGCTGTAAAAAGGATGTGCAACACTATTGACTAGTACACAATGTATGTGGTTTGGGTCTTTAGGCACTCACGCATGCAAACTGGCTCACCGGAAATTTTTAAATGCGCGCAGGTTAATTTTGAAGACATCAATGATATGATGTTGAATAATATGACGTGATATACAATTTCCTTTATCCTTACAGAAGTAAGATAAGTGTAGAGTTAGCAATTGTACAGGATCTGCCATCATAGTGGACACTAGAGTAATGTTCTATTGGACCGTTGCAAGTAGGTCATCGATAAATTATTGAAGCACTTTTTGCAAGCAACTCAACTTATCTCAGGAAGATAATTTATTTTTTTGACAGATTTCAGAACCTCTAGGGCAAACGTACGCTTCCAAGCACACTTTACATAGTGCAAGTGCTTGTTATTGTAGTTCACTTTTTCGATTTCTAATTGGCATCTTATCTCAATTTAATTTAATTTTTAACTCTTTCCTTCACAGAACCTACAGGTATGTCGATTTTGGAATGCACAATTGTTTCAGAAGTGTTTACTTGAATTGGATAATGGGCATTTAGGTGCTTAAAAAATTTGTTAAACCACATTACATCAATAACAGGAAAAATAAGACCACCTCGTTTGTTGTAAGACAAAATGTTATACTCACTTCGTTTAACCTTTGTGCTTTTTGAAACGTTTAACCAAAAATTTGTGATGTTACCAGCAAGTTCCTCCGTTTTGTGAATGCCACACTAATTAGCAAAGGCACTATTTGTTTAGATTGTTTAGCTTCTGATGCTTGTTTGAAACAAAACTTTTAAAGATGAATGTTGAGCACTAACTTCAGGTTAAAAGACTACATAACTTAAAAGGCCACTCATACTGTTGAGGACACAAATGAAGCAAATGTTCTCCGGCAGGTTCACAAATTATCTCCGCAAGCAAAAAAATGAATCTTCAAGTACCTACTACGTAACCGAAAAGTACTGAACTTGTTGATTATATGCTAAATATTTTTTAAAGTGGTCTGGGTTCGGAATGTCAATGCAAGGATCAAAATTCAGGTATCATTCTGTGCTCACATATCGTGATGTATTTCTACGCAATGAAATACAAGTTGCCTGACAAATACTTTAAAACAGAAATGTTTTATTCTTTGCAAACTATCCACGAAATTGCACTTCCGTTCCAGATAGCATGTATGCGACTTGGTCTTCTCAGGTACAGACTTTTTAGTGCTGCAACGTAGAAGATACACGGTTTAACCAGTCACTTTTTTGTGTTTATTGCATGATGAGTTATAAATACTTAACATCATGTAGAGTATACAACAGAAAATAATACCGAAACAATGTGATTACTATTTATCTGTACGCATTATGCTGCTGATCTAGTCACATTTTTTGTCTTTTAAAGGCGACGGTGCTTATCCATGTCCTATATTAAGTGAGTTTTTATGTCCAGTGAAAGACGTATGAATGAGTAAAACAGAATTGGCACACATTCTTTAAAGTCTCAGATAAAACCATATCGTCAAACATTCAAACACGTTACGCAAGGTGGGAAACGTTTGGTAATTAGGACCGATAACAAGTGCAGTGAGATTTGCGCTTTCGGACACCCACACCACTTACATTTACCTAGAAAGGTTCTGTGAATTTTGTGAGCCTACGGCAGACACCGTTTTCGCGTATAAATATGATATGAAATCCAAATGGTGACGCATGATATTTTGTGCTACATTTGTAGTTGCCGTCGTCCATGTGTGCACGGGTAAATTGGCGTTGCATAAGATATCCGATTTCTGAATTCTTTTTCAAGCTTTATCGATAAAATATAAGTAAAATTTAACTTTTCTGAGTAAAATGCTAACGTCATGCACATCTGATGAGATGTCTGACAAAAATTGATCAAATTTGGTGTGCAAACACAGGAAGTACGTTAATTTTGCTTGATGCTATTGCACCACTTATATGTAAACTGTGAAACACAAAAGTTTGTTCTTTGCCTATTGTCATTGTCACACTTGGTGAAGTGATGTTAACTTGTAATAAATGGAAGGCCAACGGGCACTTTGCTTTTGCCGTCGGTCTCATTAAAGTCGCTAACTGCGGGCAGTTGTGTAAGTTTTAATAAAAACGTATATAGGCGCCACACATAAACATAGTGCATTCTAGAAGCGTCTGATCATATCCAGCTGAGAATTTCACAGACTGAAAAGTCGACTTACCTTTAAGATTAACTTCAATGAAACTAAAAATGATATCATTGAAAGCTCAGCATCATGTACTCGCAGTTCGTGTCCTAAACTGAACTTGCCACCAGGCCAATTGCGTGTTGGCTTTCGATAGACGTTTAAAAACGGATTATACTTGCATAAGCTCACAAATAGTTAGCATTTGGTAAACTCTGGCCGGTAAATTGACATCCAGCAGTTTTTGAATTAGCAGGTATCTGTGGGCGAGCATGCGAAGGAAGACAACGTTGTACAGTGGGTGACACCCTAAAGTTTGTATTGCGGTAATTGAGTGTCAAGCCATAGAAACGCTTTTTAAAGGGATTCTCCCAAAATAAAACTTGCTTCGGGCCAGAAAGTTTGACAATATTACCTCCAACAATCTCAATTTCAATGTTGGTTGAATGAAGCAAAACATCAGTAAACTTTCTTTTTGGAAGATTTTTAAACGCTAATGTTTTACCTGGTGTCGTCGGAACTTAACAAAGTATTGCTCCTTGAAATGTTTATTGGAAAATAATTTGAACCTCATCGGCACGGTCTCTTACAGTTTTTGAGACGTTGGTTTTACCGTGCTACGTAAACAGTACAAAGGCCCATCTTAAAATAGTTCCCCGAAGCACATGAAGCTAGCCGGATGCAAACCTGAGTTCCAGGTCATTTGTTGTGCGATTAGATGAGTACAAATGTTTTAAACTTCATGTGGAATAAGTCAAGTAAAAATCAGGACTTTTGATATCAGTGACGGGACGTGCCTTAGGTGATGGGCATGTTTTCACACAAAATGTGTTACAATCAAATAGAGGACACGGTAGATGTTGGCCTACTTTTTGGAACGTCAACCCACTCCTGCAATTTGCGAACATTGTAGTCTGTCTTCATTACTTGGGGTCAAAATTAAATTAATAAAACATGCACAACGACATATTTGGACAAACACCTGATTACGCACCATTTCGGGCAACATTGAGCAATCATACACTGGCAGATTATTATCTATGGTGCTGTGTTCACATGCTGTCGTTTGGTACAATCTTAGTGGTTATGAAAGTATGCTGGGGATATTTTGCACAAAATAACCATAATCTAAACAATATTTTCAGCTTAACTACTGATTTCTTATTTTCATAAATAAACCGAAAACATCCTGCGGGGATAGCTAGATTATAGCATTCAACGTGAAATGCAGATGCTTGTTACAATTGCGGGTCTGTTCTCATAAGCGGCACACTTTTAGGTGCTGCGTTAATACATTTTCACTTCGTTGGGTTGCTTGGCTTAGAAGAGTCACATAGTGAATACGTTAACACTTAGTGGAACGGCGCCATAGTTTTGAGTAAACGGTTCCAGTTGACATAATATAAGGCTTTCAGTGTGGTAACAACAAAACTGTAACGTCAAGCCCATTCTGATAAGTTTTCTCAGTCGTTCTATTGAGAATTAAAATGACTCAAAATGGTGCAAACAATTTTTCCCACATTCGCTGAATAGTACTGATTATTTTCCAAAAATATAGCCGATGAATGTATAGAAAAAGGTAAGCATAACTTTCCATAAAATATCACAAGCAATATCAGTAGACATGCGCTGATGTATTTGCATCTGATATTGCAGCCAGAAAAATGTTGGCTATAAAACAAAGATACTGCTGGTTCATTGTATAGTTGAATCTACTTCTCGCACCTTTTTTCTTCCAACTATACCCAAGTGAAAAGCTGCAATGTGACGGGTAAGACTTTCTACAGGTACCCTCCTTGTGTACAAGGAGAGTAGATTACTCAACAAAACTCCTGAAAACTCTTGGCGACAGCATACTTGAGCGATTTGAACTTGTAGCTGAACGTTACATGTAACGGGAAGGTGTGTGCCATCAGCTGTTTCGTGTGTAATGGTATAAGTTACTTGATCAAAACTTATGGAAGCTTAGTTTAAGACATACGCATGACTATCGGCCTTCACCTTTAAAGATATTTGCTTAAATCATTCGTTCAATTGACCAGGAATTATCCTCAGAAAAAGAAACCGGTATTTCTTGAAGCAACATATTATAGATTTATAGAGCACTACCAGGCAAACTTACCTTAATTGAGAACTATTTAGAATATGAAATGTCGCAGAAAGGAAATTAAGTTCATTCTGTTATTTTGAAGAACCAGATTCAAATACTTGTACGGAAAGAGGTAAGTAGTAATTCGCCAGATGTAGCACATGAACTTAATGGCTAATGACCTCTCGGGCTTTTATACTTCGATGTCACCGAAAACTGAGGCTTTCGTTGAAGACATATCATTTCTGAGTGCTTTCTCTCAAAATCCAATAGGGTCAGTATGTTGAACAAATTTTCAAATGGTGGTTTTGAGCCCTTGTCGCGTTCTACGTAAAGTAATTTTGTTTTCATCAAACAATTTAGTGGTGACATGTTGGGAAAAAGGTACGTTATAACGCGATTTTTGATTTTGATGTCTTTACCTTGTGCGAAAATGCATTTGGACACAAATTATTGCATTTTACGGGACCTATTAAATGACGCGCATTAAAGATAACCCATCCAATATCTCATTATTACCACGACATTTGTTGTTCACATTGATCGTTGGATGACAGCGTTTAATCAAACTTCCTGTTGCTGTCATTGTTGACGTTCCAATTAATCACGTTTTAATGTAAACTATTCTCTCAGAACATAACATCAGTTGTTACGGATATATTGTCAGATATATACCATTCTATAGAGTGCAAGGACATTATCCGTGGGTCAAGTCTAGTGGCGTCACACATGTAAGACTCAGCTCTGACTGAACAAGTTGATGAATAAGCTCCTAACTGTTCTTATAAATGGGGAATAAGTAAATTGGACTGTTGTTTTCGGTAAACCATCCAAAGTATAATTTCCTCAAAAGCACATGGAGCACCTGTTGAATATGAATCCAGATGAACTTGGCTAATTAAATTTCAGGAGGATAGAGATATTTTTACAACACTGAAATAAAATATCTGCGATGAAACAGTATCCTACAGAAATCAACAGCTCAAGAAGAGTGCGTATATTTTGCAAAGCACATAATACACTTTCCTATTTAACGTTAATGGATGGAGTTGGCCCCACGGCTAACGTCCGAAAAATACGGCTTGTTTTTAGGGTAACACATGTTGATGCTCTGTTGGAAAGTTCATGAAAGTTTGGTTGCTAGATCAGCAAATCTATAGGGCTGCAAGATAGACTTCCAGTTTTAAACCTAACATAACAAACATTTGGGGGTGCACCTTGATGTTGTGCATTAGTCATTTAAGGTTTCCAAAGACGTTGCCTCGCTGCAAATTCAAAGAAATGTAGTAGTTGTGTGTGGGCCAGGTTGAAGGCTTTTGGATTATAAACACTACTTTTTGCTTCGGTAAAAACTGTGGATTGGCTGTGTCCATCAAACTGTTCATGGAGTATTAGAAAGTCTTGGAAAAACAGAAAACTCAGATGTTTGTGCACAGAAATTTGAAAAAAAGCAAATATTAGAACAAAGTTTACGTTGGAGTATTAGATGGGGAACCCAAGTCAGTTCCTTGGCCCTCCAGCCCGATTTCTGTAGCATAGTTCGCTTTGGTTCTTCAATAAATGAGTTTAACAGAAATGAGTGACTCAGTAAGAATGAACATGCTGGGTATGTCAGAGGCAGTTATCTTCAGCTGTGTCACTGAACACTTGCTAATCATGGTACATTATTTAGCAGAATAAAATATTTGATAAAGCGTAACGCTGAAATTCTATTTTGAATGAACGATTCATCAAACAGCAAACATATAGCGTGGCCAATAAACTGATGATGAGAAGCGCTTGGGGCTTTGAGGAAAATAATAGGCGGTTCTTAGGAAAAGTGGTAAAAATTATGGCCGCTAATCATCCGCTTAATAATACTTAATTACTTTACAGAACATATATTTCCTTTTCCCGACTCTTTAAGTAATTTTGTATACTGCATCCTGTAACCATAACGCGCGATAGCTGCTGAGCGAAAAGCTTCATCGATGCGTTACCATTTCGAGCAAGTTAAAGAATGTCAATTTTCGGGCTTGGTGTGGTCTGCTTCCGTGATATTATCATTAATAGATAATTCTGTGTTGCGCCATAAGTATCGACGATTCCATTCCGAAATTCTGCCTTCGGTGGTTTGTATTTAAACGTCTAATAAGAAAATCAAGTGCACATATCAAAGCTCTACAACAAAGTGTGTAAAGAGAACCGGATGGTTCGGTTTCTAGTGAGCTTGTGGCTTTGACTAGCGTGTATCCAATGTTACTACCGAAAAAGCCGGGAGATTATGACTGCCCACCTGTCTAGCACCAGGTGACGAAACTGAATAAAACAAAACATTTTGCTGGATTGATGCAAATTTTCGAATACCATTTACCGTCCGTTCTTCGCTGAATCTAAAGCCATAATTATGCTTTCAAGAAATGTCATCCGGTACAGAAAACGTCGATGATCATCCTGGGTTTTCAGTAAACTTCAAATGCGATGTTTGCAGCAAAAAATGCACATTGCTTTATCACTCGTGGATGTATGTACAGAGCACGGAGAATACGTGTTGCAGCAACGGTCTGCAATAGAACCTCCTAGCTTCCAGTCAGTAAAGCCACTTTGTACAGTGCCTAATTTGCGGAAATGAAAACGATTGAGCGATGGCATAAAAGACAGAAAACGGAATTACATTAAAGATGTGTTGATCTGCATTGCCTAAACGGATGTATTCTTCAGCAAGATGGTAACCGAGATTGACCTCATTGACACACGACTAGATGTGAACAAAAAGGGTCCCACTTGAGGCTTCTCCATGAAGAAGGAGTAGTAGACGAGATCCACCTGCCTCAACTGTTTCAGATGACCTTTTCAGTTGTTCCTTGGACCTGCGAGCAAACTCACAAGAAGGAGCCACATTTGCTTATTTCTCTGTCAGGGTACATTGTCAAACAATGTAACAACCCTTGGGGTGCTCTTCTACGCTTTTGTTAGTAATCTGATGCTGGTAATAGTACAGTGGGATGAAGCGTTGTTGGGCAATACTATTAGATATACTTTATTGAGTGGGAAATTTTTTCCATTCTAAAATCACCTGTCACGTGCAGAATGCATGATTTACCGCAGGCATACTGCCTGTTAGCAAGGCGAAGTAAAATAATGAAGCCCAAAACCCCAGCTTTCCCCATCAAAATAGTTTGTGCAGTCCGTCTAACTTGGATGATCCAAACTCCGAAACATAAAGTACTTCCACTCCTGTCAAGTGGGTGGTCCGGGAATTTTGTTGCTGAAAGCCTCTGCCTTTGAGAATAAACATGACGTTTGTGAGGTGAGGGGAACAACTTATCAGTACTGAAAATAAATTGTTCAGTGTGCCGACCTTTTAGAAGTTAGATAACATCTGTTTAAAAGTTCATCTCTTAAATTCAGCTTGGTTTACTACCATTTCATACCAAGTAATAAAACCATCTTTGCATAACGCGTACAGTCAAAAAAATGGAATTTGGGGACAGAAGTGAGTGACCCAACTATTTTATCAGTGTTTTCATAGTTTCAAAAGCGACGAGAGTTTTGCAAACGCACTTTCTGAAACAGCTTTTTTGTTTGCTTCCTAAATGTGAAACATGACATGCTGTGCAAACAACCACAACTTGGACAACTTTTGCATTTTAACATTGATGTTTTGTTTTTGAGGGCAAGCATAAGTCGCTAAAAATATTTTACAAATGATTGACTCTCCATTTCAACTTCGGAAATTGAAAACACCCTGACATTTTTGCTCCGTACTTCAAAATACTTTTCTAAATTTGGGGTCGTCAACTGCTGATTCCTTCTCTCTGGCATTTTGTCTGGCTACGCGACGCAGCTGTCAAGTTTGCAGATAGCACTTCAGCAACAGGAGGCCGGTTCTACAGTCATCGGGGCGATTCAGATGTGCTTATTCCCGCAGGATATCCGCTGAATACAGTCGCTTGCACACCAATCTGGTTCCGATGGCGCATTCAGCTGAATTTGCTATCTCTCTCGTTTAGGATTTTTTGACCACACTGGGCGTATTGCACGTATTGTCTTACGTTTCATCCGGCGCGATATTCAACATAGGTTGCTTGCCGCTGTGGTTGTTAATGGTTAGAAAAGGAATCAGTAGATGTTATGGAAATTAATATTTTGCAGTGATTGGGGACAGGTTTTATCGCGCAATAACAAAGTAAAAAAAACTAAAAAAAGAGATTGGTCGTTTGGCGGTAATTCTTGAATAGAGGGTTCAGACACAGAAAGTGCTTGCTATGCAGGCTAAATGCCTTACATGTTCCTCGATGGTCGTAACCAAAACACGTGATCCACGTAGGAACTTAAAAAACAGGTGGAAAAGTGAAATTTTACTTGTGTATACTACACAAAGCATGGAGGCGAAAAAGCCAACCAAACATCGTATATTTTGAAGAGGAGCGTCGCAAATGATGAATTCAATGTAAATCTCGCTCAGGCACAAAATAATGGGATAGACGATTGTATCCCATGATGTCTTCAGTTTAAATCCAGGTCGATACAAACAAATTAGGGCACAAATTGTAAAATCATTCCACCATCTTATTCAACTGCTACTTTACTTCAGCCAGAAGCACGCATAGGCAAAACAGCTATCTCACAAGCTGTTTTGCACAAATTCATGTAAAGTGTGCGTACATGGTAACCTCAATATTCAAACAGGTCAAGGCTTGACTGATCAGTTGAACAGTGAGATGAACTTGGTTTATTTTTAAACCAGCATGATGTGACTAATTTCTACAGAAAAGGGGCATTTTCACACTGTTCACATTTGAAAATGCAAATAATCTCACGCTGTTTATTGAAGGTGGTTCGGGTCATGATTGTGAGGTAGACCGAAATGTACGGCTTGATAATCAGGCTACTTAAGGCGGTTTTGGAAAATGTTAGTTCAGGCGTTCTATGCATTGCTTAGTCTAACATGCTGCGAGCGCGGTTACGAATCAAACTGAAGAAGCATGGTACAACTCTGGAATAATGTGCATGTGACCCTACTAAGGATATTGTGTGGTAAACTGATAGATATCCTTTGTGAATAATTTCTAGAAAACAACTAATCTGTTATTTCGGCCTTGTAATTTGGTGCGCTAAAAGCGTTGAAGGGCGAGTTTTATGAGCGGGATTATGGACAAAATGATGTGCTGGTTTCATAAAGGGTTGCAAGTGCCAGATTACATTGAAAAGGCCAAACAACTACTAAATGACACTACGATATACAAGTCAATTGATCATGATCAAACTCCAAACATCAATGAGATCAACACAGCGCTCAAGAAACTGCAAGCGGCGCATGAGATAACCAGGCAGGAACGGTGGAGGATGAAAGCCGATAACACTAACACTGCACAATTCTACGGATTACCAGAGGGACACAAAGAAGGAACTCCACTGCGAAGTATCGTTGCACTTCCAAGAACTCCATCTTATAAAGTGGCGAAAGGATTGCAAAAGGATCGGAGCATACAATGAAAAATGCTGGTTAATTTCTACGCAAACTGCGAAACGTCAGTATCGAAGACGACAAAAAATCATGCTTTCATCTGATATGACATCCCTGTTCAATTCAGTTAAATACAACCCCGCCCAGGAAACCATGGCAGAGCAACTTCAAAATAATCCAACTGAAGCCATGAAATCCGAGGGTCTAACAAAGCTATAGGACTTTTGTATGTATATATCCTTTACCTTCAAATACACGAACACATCAACAGCTAAAACGGACTCCAGTTGGATCTCCAGTATTAGGATTTATCGCTGAGGCGGTAATGCAAAGATTAGAGGGCAAAATACTGCTGTCATTTGTTACTAAGACGGCACCTTTGTCATCATGAAAGGAGATTCAGTACAAAATGTGAATAGACTGCTTGAAGCCATTTTGAGGATAGGAAGTTTACGATCGAACTGGAGAGAGACAACCGACTACCATTATTGGACTTTTTAGTGAACAAAAAGGTGAACGGGACCCTGGAAACCTGCGCATACCGGAAAGAGACAAACGAATCAAATACCCAAATACAACAGTAATTATCCAATAAACCACAAGAAGAGTTGCGTCCAAGTCCGTTCAAGAGAGAGAAGACAAACTGCAGCACCACAGAATTACGGGAAAAGGAAGAAAACCATATATACAGAGCATTCCAAAACAATAGAATTACAAGGAATTTTATCAACAGAAGCTCAAAAAAGACGTCTCAACAACAGCAAAGGCAAAAACAAGCCACCAGTCGGGTAATTCTGCCGTACATCAAGAATATATTGAAACTCGCCACCAAATTATTAGCTCAAAAAGAAATCCTCGGGGCCCACAAACTGAATCCCCTGTAAGATACTAATCTCAAGACCGAAGGAAAACGTAAATCAAACCATGTGATATACCAGATCATTTGCAACAACTGAAACAAATTCTATGCTATATAAACCGAAAGGAAGTTATGCACATGAATAAAGGATCACAACGCGGCCGTCAGAAGATATGACTCCCTATCACAAATACTCATACGCGAGGAGCAAGAAGGCTGCAAATCCATTCTGGAAAACGTAAAATTGTTGGCACATGGAGAAATGAGACATAGAAGAGAATTTCTGGAAGCCTGGTAATCCACGGGGGATTTAATCAACCGATGCATTGAGCTGGATCCAATTTACGCACCACTAAGTGCAAGGGACCAACACCTTAACCGGAATACTCAAGGAGAACCAAATATTGAATTCACAGACAAAGAAATAAGGAATGCCTTCAGACCATATTAATCGAAGTCACGAGCCGGAACTCGGAATGTTCAAGAACACAGGCTACTCCGACACTAACCAGATTACGAGAGCAGGGGATGCCAGTCTCAGGAGTCACGTTAGTGTCGAAAAACCAGGACGCGAAATAACACGGTAACTGATGGAACCGTCCGACCGACCCACCTACCGTGACCGAATGTCAGCCTCGGTGAGGAGCACGCCACAGTACTCAACGCATAACCACCAACCCATCGCTGCGCATCACTACGCTTTCCAAGAACGCACTGACGACGTCACCACGATTGGTGATGGAGCGTTTGCCATCAAACTGCCCCGCTCCACGAATAAAATCCATCGACCAGTTTTTATCATTTTGTTTACAACGGGTTATATTTTCCCCATGAGAGTTAAACTTGGTTGGATTTTATCACAGACAAAATTCAACAGGGTTTATTTGTTCTGATGGTTCTTAGTTCTTTTATCAAGGAAATTAAATTGAGTCCATACCTAGGTGTTTTTATTCAGTGTCTGATGCGCACGTCGAATTTATGGTTAAGATTTAACTGTATGCATAGACAATATTTTTAAATATGCACTAGAACTCAAATATGTAAAGCTCGTTAGTTCTCAGCAATATTCAGTGTGCTTTCTCACCAAAATGCCAGCGCAACTGCGCTTAGTTTCAGAATGGATAATTTAGATTTCCTTAGATACTCGGGATATTAGGGGTCAACTCGTTTCCATTTTTATGAGGACAAGATTTTCTGATGGCAACATGAGGTTACCGGTGGTACGCAATGAGGGGAATTTTCAATCAATCATTCCAGCTGATGAGTTATCTTCGTGACAGTTGCGCCTAAAAGAACCAGTAACCAACGGCATATTGTCGTTTCGTGTCCCCAACATTTTGCACACTTAGAATGCTGGGAAACGGTTGGTTATCTTGAAGATGACCAGAATAAATTGCGATCTATAACAATCATAAGGAAGGTAGAACAAATGAAGTATGAGGCAGGGAGCGAAAGGTAAATGAAGGGAAATCTGACCGGCCACTAGGTTTGATCGGACCACGATGTGCAAAAGTGACTATGGGAGTTCCGTCCACGGTCATTTCTGCCAACATTCATGGGTCCCGTCCGCGTGATTTTTCATTACGAGTTTTAGGAATGTGATGAAGTTACCTTCGTTCCTGTTTATGTCGCCATTCGGACATTTCAAGGGACTGTCCGGAGATGTGGATAAATCATTGTGGTTGTCACGGAGTTGGACAGCTTTCTATCCATTTTGAATATCCTGTCTGCGATAACATTCAAAATGAATTAGTATTTACTGCAGATATGCATTAGTCATAATCAATGATCTCGGGATTTTCGGAGTTGATGATGATATGCCTTGGTTGTAGCACCTGTTCATTATTGAAGTTCAAATAATTTGTTGAGATGGTAATCTAAGTATATCGCTGAGTGTGTATACGCGCAAACACGGTCTTTGGTGTACCAGACAGTCGGTAAAAGAAAATCTCAGGGACCCATTTTTCGCTGGAGTTTGGATGTCTTATCGTGCTTCAGACCACGAACGAACCTCCCATCAGAATTTCTTTAATATGACATCAGCATTTCTAATTTTGTCAGTGGGTCTCTTACTTATTTCATTATCTTTTGTACCCATCATGCACATTTCCTTTCGTTGTTACAACAGCAACCGCAATAACAACTGTAAAAACCACAACTAGGAGCAGTGGTGAGTAGCGCATTCTGTTCTCAATTAATACCATTCACTTCTTATGTGAAGAAATATTAAGGCACTGTTTACTCGATGAACGATTACAAAAAAGTTAACAACCGCAAGTGGTGTGTAAAGGACACTGTGGAGACAGCGGCTGAAAGAATGGGCTGCCATGAATAAAACGATTATTTTTGTGTATAAAAGTTACACAAATATGAGCGTGGGTTTAATTTTGAGGACGGTTTACGAACTGGCTGTGCCAGTCCCACGTAACCGATAATCCGACCTTCGCCACCAGCAAAATCTGTAAATTTTTGTTGCGAAACGGCTTCGGTTACTGTGCCGGTTAGACTGCGACCGCTATTGCATAGCGTAGTAAGTACAGTGCAGTTACCTAAGGGTCACCACGTAAAAGCCGGATAAATTCAGAAAAATAATAAATGTGGAGTTATGTACTTGGGCAGATTTGTTACGAGTTCACAATACCCGAAAGGCAAAACTTATTTATAGCAGACATAAAAAACATAAGTGAACAGCTCGTCGGAAAACAGTCACCCGCACTATTATTACTATGGTTTTGCGAAAACGCCTCTCTTTCATTTGTCGCCATTTGAGGTACAACATCATCACACGTAACTTTACGAACATTTTACCCCTCTTTACATCACAGCAACTGGATTTCTACCGTGGCTCAGTGGGTGGATTGCTGCTCTCAGCACATGGCTTGTGGTTACCAAGTAATCACTCTATGTACGCCAGAAAAGAGCGTTTACCCGATGAATTCATCAATATTGACAAATGCCCAATATTTTGAACGCATAAGTATGCTCTCACCCTTATGTTCGGCAATATAACACCATTGTAACACCAGTGCTTATAACTTATTCAGATATTTTAGCGTTGAAATAACTTATTCGTGGGAAGGGTTGGGATTAATTTACCAGAGATATCCTAATTTCATACTAATGATATATTATACCACCACAATGAACTAGATATAGCTCACCGGTTGAGCTAGATTCTTTGGGGCTCTTGGTTTCAAACCAAAAGCATCGATTGGATGCTTTTGCCCGGGCTTGAATAACCTGGCAGTACTGAAACATTTAGGTTTTGGTGCAAGCAGGGCACTAGAACCATGTAAAAGCTGAATAGTTATTAATACTAATATTACCATACCACGCTGTGAGTAATGAGAGTGGAACTTTATAAGTCCATTTAGTAGAGCGCTGCGCTCCACTAATGTTTTCTTTCGTCTAATCTAATCCTTCCTTCCAAACGAGACAATATATCCCCATGTACAGTTTCGGGAAAGCAGAGATTCTGGTTAATATTGGAAATATTCTTCTTGTAACAATAGCTTTCCTATTTATAGGTTTTGGGTAGATGGTACTTCACGGCCTTCGGAATGCACCAAGCACTACATAATGCACGTCAGAATATTAACGAAGATGAGGAAATTAGGGCTCAACTAAGCGGAGGCATATGGAACTTATTGTGGAAAAATGAAATTCTTGGAAAACAATTTGTTCATTAGTTTCCGCTCCCTTAATCAGATGCTGGCCTCGTACAACCCTAATGCTTTTTGAACGAGGAATTTTTGTTACTCGCAGTTAGACCTCGCAGTAAAACTGAACTACTCCAATACCATATGCTGTGAACTCTAGCTGAACAACACTACACAAACGACGTGTTTGGTAGACTGCAAGCCATGGTTGCCTGACCATTTGTACTCTATGATAAACCTTTGTAACAGAGGCGTCTTACTTTACGTCACAACATTCCATAACCCTACGATTTGTGAAACATTAGATTTTGGATCATTACTACACAAACAGCATTATGGTATGTGGTTGGGAAACCTGGCTTGGCTAGCCTTGGCAACTAGCTTGGTTGTTGTCACAGAAATATGAAAAAAGCTGTTCTGACATGCTTAGCCTAAACGTATACGCATCTTCTTCTAACCTCCTAGTCCAATAGGTGCCTAGTTGTGTACTCATGTATAAGTTAGAATAGTTCCCCCATTTTTAGTTGTCGCATCGTTTACATCTACTTGACGTTCTGGGCACAATTGTCCTGTGTACTCTCCTCAGCAGGCGCACACCAATTCAGCAATTAGTTGTGTAGATTTGTGTACGGGCAATGTACCACCAAGAGTCCAGAATTTCCAGTACTCCCATTCGTACTCAAACTGTAGAGTTTATTTAACGTACATATGTTTGGCCAGCCTTATGAATGGAGGGTAATAAATGAGCGCCAAACATAAAAAACACGTGAATTTTGTTTAAAATGATTATATTTTGACCCATGCCAGTTTGGTCAGTTTGACAAAGTTAGCTGCTTTTGAGCAATCACAGTTTCATATTTCCGTAATAGACAGCGTGAAATTCCATGTAACGAAGCCACTGCTCCAACGGTTTATGGGACTTTAAAAGATTAGGTGTATGTTTTTCATTTAATTGTTTGCAACCCATTAGATTCTTAAAAAATCCGCCTCAATATGTTAAAAAAACCGGACAAAATCTAAGCATCATTCTCCGTTCTCTTGGAAGAAAACAACAAAATCACGCTAGACCGTCGTTAGGGACGAAATTCGTAGTCCAATAAAAGTTCTGTGTATTTCGTCGTCACTGCGTTCCACCACAGACCAACTTCGTAGGCTTGACGATAAATGAACCGAAATCAACGAAAAAAATAATACCCTTTCAATGAAGGAGTATTCGTTGATAAGTCCAAGAGTGTCCATAGCGTTTTGCTAGCACGCAAGAACACACTTGAGCATGCTGCCGAATACCCAATTATTGAGAGTTTAATTGCGGTATGCTTCGAAAAACAAAACAAAAGACGTGATAAATTTATGTTGCAATATGAGGAATATTTGTTTAAAGTTCTAGACAGTACGTAGTGTCAGGTAAAGAACTCACAGACCAGGTACACACCTGTTATTGCACTGAGCGGGTGCATGAGAGTGCAGAAGTCACAACGACCCCGTGCCATTTAAAGGGCACCTTTAGACGTTGATCCTGGGTCTCTGAAAAGCGTTTAGTAAGCATAATCAACAACGATCATGTGTTTGTGGTATTTGTGAACGCTAATCACGTCATGTAGTGCTTCTTTGGCTTGTCTGAATACTCAGCGGCTTTCGATGAAGTGATTCAATTATCGACTGCCCTGGCTGATTTCGGGCTTCGATATTGAGAGTTTGGTGGAGTTTTAGGGTCTCAGTAGGTTTCGGACATTCTTGGATTACTTTCAGGAATTGGGTGTTTCTTATACTTCCCGGATTCGGCCGTTTAGCGAAAGATTGTGGGATTGGGTCAAGTTGAAGTGGTTTCACCAGTCCTCTGGCTCAACCGTCCGGCGTCCATTCTTGGATTACTTCCAGGAATTGGGTGTTTCTTATACTTCCCGGATTCGGCCGTTTAGCGAAAGATTGTGGGAGTGGGTCAAGTTGAAGTGGTTTCACCAGTCCTCTGGCTCAACCAGTACGGCGTCTTTGTTGCGGCAATGGATTGGTCTGTGAAACGGTGGTTATTGGTGCTGATCTTGGGAGATAAAAGATTTTAAGCAGAAGATTGAGTTCTAGTAAATTTTCCGCTTTCGAGACAGGGCACTCCTTCAGCCGTAACTGATTGACATGCCGCTTCCAGATCAATGATCCCACCTGAAGCTGTAAACTACCCGACCAATTATATTGCGGTGCCCGGGGCGATGTTCCCTCGCAAGAACAGGGTTTCCAGGCCTGAACTTTTGCTTCTATCCTGTTAGTATTGATGAACATAAGTTTTCTATCGATAGTGTTGAAAGATTCAAGCGATAGGTTCAGTCCATGCCAAGTAGATTCAGCTCAAAAGCATAAAGGTAGACAATACCAGGATCACGGTGGCCTGACCAGACAAGTATAAGGGACTCTGTGATTGTCGGGAGGAAAAAACCCAATATAGCTCAGTGAGTCACGAAGGCACACAAACCGTCACACTAGAGTAAGATACACCATGATTTTGCTGGAACTCAATCATTTGGAGAAACCGCGTCGTGGGTAGTTCGGAAGACAAAGTAAGTGCGGGTCGGATATTCGGGGAGTTGATCCAGGGTTCACTTGTGGGTATACTACTTCACAACGATACATAGCTGGCATCAGGAGTTCAGAGAATTGTAATGATTTGGTTAAGTTGTTTAGGATGGTTTATGCCATAATTGTCGGGCGTCTATTTTGCGTCTTTATTTTTCAGGAAATCTCAGCATGAGCAAGGGTGCCTGTTGCGACAACTCCGGCTGAAACAAAATGCAAAGTTGTTGGAACCAGTGGATTCGGGGCACAAGCATAAAATTCATACGCAATCAAAATGGAAGGTTGATAATCACGTATGCCAGCCTTTGAGCAAATCCTCAACCGCAATCACTTCTTTGGAATGCAGCGTCGACGCCATTTTGACGTTATGGGGAGCAGAAAATGACCAGATTAACCATTTCAAATCGGTTGGTGGAATGTGTTCTAATGTGAAGAATCTTTTTCTGATGCTCTTCATACAAACAAATGGTGGAAATAAGGTTGGAAGCGCCATAATAGAAGGAGGGTCTTCCGCGTCTGTTTTCTACAACGTTGCTATAGATGCGGTGATGTTAGTGCGGTTTTGAAAACGATGGTTGCAGCCCGTTAAAATTTTCTGATTTTCGCTCATAAACTTCCAGTAGAATAAACCTACGGCTCTGTTCATCTTTGCTTGAAAGAAACTAAATGGATATGTGTGACGGTCCGGTTTCGCGGCTTTGTTCCATTATTATCACAGGTTGATTGTGGGCGAAGTCCTTTGGTTGTTAAGAAAATCTACAGCATTGCCACGAGTAGCATATAAAGGATGCAGTCCGTAGATTATTTTGTGTTCTGTAACGAAAAAGGATATTCCTTATCTAACGTACAATCACTTCTATCCGACGTTGGGAGGACGTTTGCATTATGCATTTGCAATTCAGTAAACTTTATCCATATTTTCAGGTCATATGTCATATACATCATATATATATATATATACATATATATCAAATATACAAATATCCAAACTATATTCATATCTACGCACTTATGTGAAACCGTCTGGTTCAAGATAGCCAAGGAATGCAGACACTGCGTTCAAATGGACAATAAGAAAGGTTGTTACTAAGCAAGGTTTTTGTTGATTCCTCTCTTCTATTTTTTATATTGTACAACGCGATTATCCCTTTTTTGCTATTTTGGTCTGTACCTATACGACCCTTGTTGTTTTCGACCTGAACATAAACCGTTCTTTGACCTTGTCGTCGAACGTGTTGTTTAAGTTCACACGTGGTCTCGCTAGCTTGTAAACACGTAGCTCCTAGTCGGCGTGGACTTTGAGACCCATTAAGAGTTAGCAACTCCTAAACCGGTGTATAGAAGCCGGCATAGTCCAACGATTTGAGGTTTGTGAAGCTTTATCATTTTATTATTGTACTTATAGCACCGCATTTGTAGATAAACCTCCATTTGAAAGAATTGGCCTTTGGGGTTTTGCGCGTAACCCAACGGGGTTCAACAGATTGCTGGAATCAATCTATGGTTATACTGAAGTCATAAAGCTGGTATATCTTAAGGAGCTTGCTGCCTTTAAACCTCTCAGAATGTCGAAAGGGTAGTTAGCGAAGAAAATTGTCGCGTGGTTGCTGATGGAGAGTTGACCACGATTCATTCCTATAATGGACCTTGTCATCGGACGTGTCGTTTAAGTTCACACGTGGTTTCGCTAGCTTGTAAACACGTGGCTCCGAGTCGGCGTGGACTTTGAGACCCATTAAGAGTTAGCAACTCCTAAACCGGTGTATAGAAGCCGGCATAGTCCAACGATTTGAGGTTTGTGAAGCTTTATCATTTTATTATTGTACTTATAGCACCGCATTTGTAGATAAACCTCCATTTGAAAGAATTGGCCTTTGGGGTTTTGCGCGTAACCCAACGGGGTTCAACAGATTGCTGGAATCAATCTATAGTTATACTGAAGTCATAAAGCTGGTATATCTTAAGGAGCTTGCTTCCTTTAAACCTCTCAGAATGTCGAAAGGGTAGTTAGCGAAGAAAATTGTCGCGTGGTTGCTGATGGAGAGTTGACCACGATTCATTCCTATAATGCAATGTCTACAAATTTATTCGAATTAAAAGCTGGCCTGATCCTTATGAAGCCTACTACTTTTGGCGAGACTATCAGGTAAAACGACAGAAACTAGACGCCACATCTTCTGTGAACCAATATGCCGTTGGGTGTCAGCTTTGCCGCACAACTGAACTCATGAAGAAATAGAGATACATGTGATTGTGAGCAAAAACGTTGTACGTCACGCCCTGTTGCTGAAGTTACTTGCTTTATTTTTTATTTTTAGAACCTTGTGAGATGTCAATATTGATCAACTGTGCAAAGTTTCATGGATGTTCCGCTACGATTTGGTGCAGCTTAAAGTTAGAACTGCTATAATCTGCCATAAATTATATTGATTTAGAAGCCTCAGTGAGCCTGGTTTGGTGACCCATCATGGTGTAGGTTTATCACAAAGAATCAGCGTGCGCTATGATATCGGGAAATGGAGGTCAAGTTATCTTGAGCGTCTCAAAAATAAGCTAGAATGCTTTTATTACATGAACTAAAAGCAGATAGTTATATATTCTTCATACTTAAAATGATAAAAGAACAAATTCTAAGGGGACTGACAAACTTGATGGCAAAAACTTCACATCATTTTGTCTCCTCTACTTTGGAAAGAAGCATGTGGTGGTATCAGTGGTGAGAAGGCTACTTCCATCAACAGGCGTCAGTTAGTTAATGATCCAACAATTTGTAGCTCAGAAAGATATCCATACTTTATCCGTGAGTGTTTGTCTGATCATCTTGAATTTTTAGAACCATGGAACACTCATTATCTTCTGGAGGCGTATGAAAATTCTGAACAAATACATAACTGAGAAGTTAAAGAGAACAGCCCATATCTTCACCTCGCAGTTGGTGTTCAAAAGACTAGAAGGATTCGCAAACGTCACGCAAATATGTTTGATGAGTTGCGCAAATTGCTCAAGATCATTTCCAGATCTGTATCACCCCGTTTAGTGGTGTTGACAACACGGCATATTGGGAATTGTGTATTTACCTTATTCTAAACTGTCCTTGTATGTAGAAGGCTCTCTGGTTCTCTATCTTCTTGAGTTTCGAATCCTGGCCAGGTTCCCATATTTACCCTGAACAACCTGGTGTTCGGAAAATGCATGGAAAGTCTAATCTTGGTGTTATAACTCATACTTGTTTGTCTCTGCACACTGATTGGATGTACACGAACAAATGACTTATTATCAGCTATCGTTCAGGTTAGATTCGGACGGTTGATCAAGCTGATGCATCAGCTTCTGACTGTTGATTCCAATTTCCCGTGCTAGTTAAACTAACCCACGTAATATCGTCTTTGCGCTTCAGGATCCCGGAACCTGCAGTGGAAATATTACTGTAACGACCGTACGTACTTGCTGCTTAAATAAAGCCGAGCAGCTGTTCTGTCAGTGGAGCTGAGAAGAGACGTTTTTATTACACTGGGGAACCTGCGGTGTGGGTCAGCAGCCAAATACGTAAAGCTTCTAAGTACGACGAAACCCCAAATATTGCGCTCGGAGATTTTATTGGAGGCGTGATTTATAGGGATAGAGTACCTTATGAAGCACGATCAGTGTTCATCTGAACCGGATTTGTTGGTCATATATGTCAGCATCAATCGAAATTTATTTCGATAACTGGGGAAAACCTATGAGCAAGCCAAAAGTTCGAAGCGCATAAAACGGGGCTTATCAGCTACGTGCTTTTCACGAACTACGAGAGCACTTTGACCCCTAATGCTGAGGGTAGTAGATAATCATAGAGAACCTCTAGCCACCATCATGTGAGTTGAATGGTGAGTAACAGAATATGGGTCAACATTTTGTTGCATCACTCTGCTGGATGACGCTGCTACCTTAAGTCTGAACAAAAACGTTATATTTGCCGACTGATCATATTATTTTGCCGAAAGAATTAGACAGGGGCATCAGTGTCCCGAGTATTTGATGTGGCCGTCATCGTTTCCGGCATATCCACTGGCTATGGATTACTCGCATTCACCAAAAATTAAAAGTGCTTATCGTAACATCCAGTGCACAACCACCAACCCACCGCTACGCACTACTACGCTCCACAATAACGCACTGATGATGTCACCTCGATTGGTGATGAAACGTTTGCAATCAAATTGCCCAGCTCAGCGAACAAGCCAACGACCACCATCCAGTGGTTGTATTTGTGATGGGCTTCGAACCGCGCTTCCAAACGCCGCAGTCATATTTCAATGATTTTCTAAATTTCAATGCTTACTTTTGCCGGCATGTATCTTCATTTGTCGCAAAGCGCTTACTAACATGTGCATCCGGAAAGAGTTTACAGTAAGGTTGCGGATTATGATTCGGTTTGTTCTTTTAATACTTTGCTTTCCGTTACCTTGACCACTGAAAATATCCTGCCATTGAAGAGAAGGTCGTAAATACTTGCTTGTCATGCATGTGTTGGTTCTTTTGGAGGTTATGACACCCTTGCTCGTCAAACAAGCTCACTCGAATAAATTTGTCAAAGGTGGTGTTACAATGACACCAGTGGTTAGTGCAGGTCGCACGTTTAGTTTCAGTAGGAGGCTGGTTGAGTGATTAGCTGAAGGCTGCTTGTAAATTTTATGTAGGTGGAAATCAATTCTGGGACGTGCATGGTTTGTCGGTAACGTTTGTGCGTGGAATCAAGTTGCTTGTTTAGGTTGGGTTTGATGCCATGTCACTATTTTTGCAGAGCAATATATTTAACTACATCTTGCTCAATCGGCATTTTTCGCTTAATTATAGTATATGTGACATAAATAATTTCAGTGCAATATTAGATTCTTGTTGAGGCTTTCAGTATGTCATATATTGGTGTGATACATTTCTTACGTCAGAAAGTTGGGTTCGCAACGTCGTGTGAATTTACCGAATTTGATAACGTCCTACCACACGGAACGTGGGGGACCAAAGGAAGACAATTTAAATTTTTGTTAAAGCGGTTATTTTAAATGCTTACAAGGTTTTCAATGAACTGGCATAGCATGCTTCAGGTAGCTAGCGGTTATCGATGTATTTGCTGAGTAATGAGGTCTGGAAAAAACAGCGTGACTTAGAACAAAATTGTCGTTAAGGTATGTTTTGTCATCCTCAAGAAGCTTGACATGTGTGATGAGATGCAGAACGAATGCAGGTGTCAAGATCATGAGGCAAAAAAGTATGCAGCGAGACTCACTCGACCCAATTCCTAAATCCCATGTGAGGTGCAAAGAAGAGCGTTTCCAACCTTTTTTATTCACCTAGTACTCCGTTCACAACAAGAAAGATGCCTCATCAGTTAATTGCTACAAAAGTAAACCAGGCTCGTCATGAGGGATCATCTCAAAAAGGGGTGTATCTGTTGTAATGGTCGATACCAATAAATTAGTCGGTTGGACGCTGACTGATTCATTTCAGTTGACATGATGATGATGGGGATTGCCCGTGTCAATAAGATATATCTTGCTACAAAGGGTACGCAAATTGTTTAGAAAACTTTCAAAAATTAATACTGGTGAGTAGAAAAATATATCTATGTCCTGTCTGTCACGATTTCCTCCAGGCACACAAGACCGAGAACAAAGCATTGCTGCTAAGTTATTATATATTTTTCCGGCGATAAACTTGCTTTCACCGCCGACTCGTCATTCCGGCAGGGAGCAGGCAGGGAGATTACATTAGCACCCAAAGGTGCTTGCGTGACCTTCCAACCATAAACGCCGTTGTTCCTGGTTCTCTACCGTGATAGATAGTTAGCAGCGTCCAAAACACCTTGAAATAACGGGGATTCGGGAGTTGATCGAAAAAGTCCTCAGCCGGAGGGACAGCCACAACCCGATTTAGGGTCAATTCATTCAGGCGCCGGAAATGCACGCAAAACCCGTTTTTCGTTTGCTTGCCTTACGAGCACAACCTGGAAGTTGTATGCACTATTGGCTTCGCCGACTGTCATTTTTCAAAATTTCTTGAACTTGTTGATGTACATCCTCCCATATATGAATCAGTAGCGAATGGGAGCCATAAGATCGAAAGCATTCGGAAGAGAGGAGAATGTCTTATCAAATCCACGGGTGGAACCCAAACGGATTTTCATCACCCGTGGACATTTCTTGACCAAGGACAGTACTGACGGCACGGTCCAACACGGAAGCTTTGGAATATTTCGCTTGCTCACGGTAGTGCTCGGGCAACCTCCAAGCTTGACTGTGCCATACCTTGTCACCAGCTTTTCCTGCTCTAGGTTAACCACGGAATCTGTGCTTTTGCGAAAATCTACCCTCGATATTGCCTGCTCTATGTCTGGGCTGATAAAAAACGCTTGATGCACGGAGTTGTCACCTAGGCTCATTGAGCGAATTGACAAAACATCAATTGTCACTAGGTTCTCAATTCCTGCTCGTATGGCTAACAAGCACGGTTGCATTCACCTTGATTCACTCTCCGCCTCAGCGATACTCCCGCTCCTCTATACATCAGGCAAACCTCCTTCTTTCTACCGATTTGGATAATGTCCTGTGTGGTAGTCCGTGGCATTGCGTTCCTTGCAACCCATCCGTGAAAAGAGGAGTAATCCAAAGTTTTATTTTGCTGGCCATCTCAAACTGGTTCATAGCCTTCTGGTGTTTGGCCAGTATGTCAAACGCCGCTTAAAAAAGCATTCTTCGCGGTGGCTTAGCCCAACATTTGAGCTCTATTTTTGGCCGCGTCCAGGGTCACCTTGGCCCGGCCTCAGAGGATGGTCTTTAGCACCGCCAAATACGCCGGTTGGTCTGCAGTCAAGCAGCCTCCGCAACCTGCTTGAAATCCTCCAAGAAAGTCCGCACATCTCTGTCCTCAAAATTCTGTGGCAATGGGATCTCCCTGGTATCGTCGTGGCGGCAACAAAGGAGAGGAATTTAGTCCTAAACCGTTGCAAATAGAGAACAAGAATGAACAGATCTCATAACACGCACTTGGTTTGATATGTGGTTCTTTTTTACTCCTGTGTTAGAGCCTGTCATCTAATTGTCGACAAAAATGTTTGTATAAGATTACGGTGGCTGCAACTTTCGGTTTCAGTTATCTGTGTTGCTTCGTTGTGTATTGGGTTATCGCTTCCTGAAGGATGGCATTGCTTTTGCGTCCAATTCGGGCATTGCTTCTGTCATTTGAGGTGGTCTTATCTAAAACGCGAATTTATTCAATAATGTGTTCTGAAGGAATTGTCGAGTACCTCAGCTGTAGATGTGAGGTACTTCAGGACACCGTATGCAGTTTCAGATCCCTTCCTAGCCATTTCCGAATATCTCGGGTTTCATTTGGCCTCGTGCAGCTTACGCCAGAGGCTTCACTCTCCTTCATTGATTTACGTGCTGTCACGATCGCTTTGCTATGGCCATCCAGCAGATTATGGTTCCTGAATAACACAACAGACAAAAGTGTGGCACAACGCCTTTAGTGCTTGGTGGTGTGAAAGGAGGAGGAGGGCGCGATGATCCAAATGAAGGGAAAGGTGATTAGACCACAGGGTATTGACTAACTCATCCATTCAGCAACAATTTCTTTAACATAAACTCTATGTGAAGAGATTAAAGCCGTATAGAAGAAATTAACAGAATAAGGAGAAAAAAGTAAGGTCTCGAGCGTTACCTGACATGCCTATATTAAAGAGCGAAGACTTTTCTTTATAAAATGTTCGAAGATTTTCAGAGCATCAACATAGCAGACGTAGGTTATATAGGTGCAGATAGACTTCTTTCTTTTCCAAAGACCCGCGGTTTGAAAACTCGATTTTTTCCTTACTTCGCACTTGAGTACATTTGCCTCTATAGGATCAGTGTTCAGACAAGTTGGTGAATCATTCCTTGTGTATTAAAATGGAAAAATACTTCGTTGATAGTTTTTTCGAAATATTCGAAGAAAACAGACTACCCGAATTAGTCTGAAATCCACTACTAGGGACATTTGAATTTCTTGCGAAATTCCAAGAATAAAAATTATATTGGATGATATATTCTGAAGCAGCGAACCGCAATTATTTTACGGATCGGGCATGTTAACTTCATGGCAAGATCTTAAACCAGTTAGGCTGCAAAAAATTCCAAAATTTGCTCTGCTCGAATAAAAAACAATTTTTGAAGGCGCTGCAAAATTATTCAATTATTTTTTAAGCGCGTTGAATAATGCGTCTCCACTTTAATATCCAATTGTTTATATCAAGGTGCTTTTAAACTTGACCTTCATTGCAAAATTAAACATCACGACAATAAGGCGTAGGGCACAACTGAAATGCGGCCCTGTTAGGCATTGATGCAACTGGCAAAGGTAATATGAATTAATGTCTATTGAGGCTTGTACATTGTTATTCTTATTACTATTATTGTTGTGAGATTTTGTAGATTATAGCATCAAATTAATCTGTTGTGCTTTTTTGTTTATGCGAATGATAATGTTTGCTTCGCAGTCTTTGGACAAATGCATTTGAAAACTTTCGAACCACAGTTTTGCCCGTTAGATATTCCCAGACAATTTTCGATTGGTGGTAAATTTAATTGTAATGATCATATTCACTTTAAGTCGAGACGTTTTTCCGTATATAGAAAAATGGAGCTTCTCATCTCGATTTGGCAAGAAGTACAGACAGTCTAGGGTTTAGATATTTCAATTTCAACGAACAAATTACGACACACTACCGCATAGTACTGTAGAACAGCTCGTTCAGAGAACGATATCATATTTTGCGGCGAGCGATGAGAGATGACTGGCACAAAAGGAAGGCAAAACGCACATTTTTTCTTCTAAATTCAGTTTTCGAAAATTGTCCGAACAAAAAAGACCCCTTGAATTTGTTGAGAGTGTATGACGAAAACCTGATACAGACGTTGGGATTGGGGACAGATAAAATGAACGCGCAATTACTGCTTGAAAGCTCACGATGGTTGCCGGCAATTTCAAGCACAATGCTGAGTACGTCGTTTATGTGTTTTGTGTACTATGGTTAGCTTGCTCGCATGTGTTAAAGATTTGAAAACCATCAGTAAATAGGTTATTGTTAACGCGGGATTTACGCCCTCATTTCATTCAATAACATTTTAGAACTACCACGGAACAATATTTTACCGTATATATTACATTACCAAGATGCACTTAAACATTCCCGAAACTAAGGTGCATTATTATGTGGTATAAACTTCGAAAATAATTCTTCGGCGTAATTGACTCCACGGTCAAGATTTTATTGCTCTGGAAACGTTATTGGTACCGCTTCGAACAGTACGTCTATTCTGATTGTCGTGATAGCCCTGGCTTTGTACTACAATATGCATAAATGTTCAACATGTCAGAAATCTCCTTACAGGCAATGCAGCAAAGTAAAATACGAGCAATCTGATGAAACGTTATCCACAATTTCTTGTGACATCTCGGCAGTGTCACGCCTCCTTGTGTTTAAGTGGTCCCATGGAAAACAAGGGGTCAGATCATTTTTGACAAGCTCTTCAAACTAGCTAATTATGTTGAACGAGGAATGGATATTTTGGCTTACTCTAAGCGTGTTTAGAAATAAGAGTAATATTTATGCAAGGAAAATGAATTTTCATTATACTTCAAGGTCATGCTTATGCAATTCTGCAAGATCTAAATGCAGACTACCGTTGCTCTTCGATATCAGTTTCGTGCCTGACGGTAGACTTGAGTTTTGCAGGCAAATATCTCATGTCGGTTTTTCCAAATCAATACTGGAACATCGTCGTGAGATATTCCATATTGCGTAAAGCAACGTCACATGGCATACCATTGCCGATACCTTGACCGTGGCTGACTGACGGTGAAAATACCAATTTTAGAGCATCTGCTAACATGGCGATAAATGATAATGGAAGCTGGCATCAGTATTCGAGTGCAATGTTAGTCTTACTGGCGCTACTACTAGCCGCATGCTTTTTGTAGAAATCGATAAATGTCTGCCAGCTTGTACAATTTACAACACATGGCTAAGCGTCTAGGTGTCTGTTCAATCTTCCTGTCTGTCCCTATGAGCGATTTACCTTTACAGGTTACGTAAATGTTCACATGATTACTTTGATTATATGGCTTAAAAGATATGATGGCGAATTTGTCCTTCAAGTTAACATAAATGAGCAAGCCACCACTAAATGCGGCATATCATTGCATTTTGTGTGAAGGCTTTTATTGGTAACACAACTTAAACATACCTGTGCTGTAGTGTATTGTAACCACAAGCCTGGCCTCATAAAATCCTTGTTTGCAGTATCGAAAGAACAAAAAGTCAAAACAGTATTTTTGGTAAATTCAAAATATCACATATATTCAATAAGCAATCTGGCCAGTCAGGGTATGGATAAAAATAGCCTTTAATTTCAGAAAGGCTAGGAACGCCATAAAATATCTTCCACATGCGATGATGACCAGTGAATACTCAAACACCCCATACGTATTTCATGATAAATCCCGCAAAACACCAGCCGTAGGACAAAAAAATATTACACGCTTATTCCTTATTCACATTTTTTTTCACTTGCTGCACGTTCGTGCAACTATGTGTCTGTCCGTTGGCTTCCTGGTCTACCCACTACGGTATACAACAAAGCACGGTAGCTTCTGGTAGCCCTTCTTTCGGGATAAAAGGCGAGTAGTACAATCATAGCTATAGGGCAATCACACAATGTTCCACAGTGTTGTGCTGAAATCGCTGTGAGGTGGCAGGTAGCGTGGATCGATAGATGCTGGATCCAAATTGGCCGGCATTCTGACGAATAAGTTCTAAGTGACACATCTGCCCAAATGATATGACGTCCAGTTATAAGGGAGGGCTGGCCTCCGAACACCCCGTTGAGAGGGCTGTCCAACCAACCAGTGTTTTGAACTTAGCTGTGACGACTGATGAGAATGCTGTCGCATGTCGGTCCGTCTCGCGGCTGCGAGTATACCAATCTGGGATTTAATACCATCCACTTCGGGGGGTCAAACTTGTCCGGTGATCCATGCGAGATGCTTCCATTACGGAGCTGCAGACTGTCGTCCCAAATTGATTCTCTCGACGCGGCCGTGATGATGATCTTATTTGTGCCGCCACCTTGCGTCCACTGTAGAGAGTATTTCCCATATACTCGGATCACTGTCTGGCCTCTGTGTGACCCTTGTGGCGTTCCTTCTGCCGGCCCTATTTCTGGACTTTCCGGATAGCATTGGAACGCTTCGCATAAACCTGGGACGGAAAACTGAAGGTCTATAACGGCGGGCAAATGGTCGTGGGCTGCTGACAGGATTAACCAAAATGGATTACAGGGAGAGGGCTACAGGTGTCGACCCCGTGGGCTGAATAGCCGCTGCATCGCGTGTGGTCCATCTGGTCTCCTGTTTGGTTGTAAATGTGGCGACCACAAAATTTTCATGATGTGATGTTCTCGTGAGCGTGTTGGAGTCACCAACAACACAGTCATAATCGCAAATGATCCAATAGTTGATGGTCAGTAATCCAGTTCAAGCCTGAGAGATCAGGGGCTGTATTTTTCGTGAGTTAGCGAGCACCATTGAGTTGAATCCCCTTGAGCGTTTCGGGGCTTCGGATCACTGGTCAGTTAGAGGTTTCCAAGAAATGCACTACGGACTGTGCACTTGTTGTGTTCTACTGCTGTCTTACCAATTATATCTAGGGTGCGTTTTGAAGTCAGTGTGAGATCAGAACGTGTACCAATTCGGAGAGTAAATAGTGTGCCATTGATGCAAAATGTAACGAATTTATATTGACTGGGTGATTTCATCCCGGTCATGGTCATTGCCTGCGTCATTTTTTCGGGTCGGTATTTGCGCGAGCTACTGAAGTCCTCTATGCAGCACTATTCGTGGCTCTTTTGACCTCAACTGGTGCACCTGTGTTCCAGGTAGGGACACTGGCGTGAATAATGTGTCGGTATTTGCGCGAGCTACTGAAGTCCTTTCTGCAGCACTATTCGTGGCTCTTTTGAATTCAATTGGTGCACCTGTGTTCCAGGTAGGGACATTGGCGTGAGTAATGCCGTTGTTTACAAAACCAACAGGGTATGGGCAGTTTTTTTGAGTGCGTTTTGAATTAGATTTTTTTGTCAGTTATTTTGCATACCATGTGAGTCTGAGAGAAACTGTAATGTCCGGCCATCGCAGTAGCAGACTTGAGATTGATAGGATGCTGGTACTCGGTGGTAAGTTTCTAAACCGTTAAACCTAGATCGTGTTCATTTAGATTCAGTAGCCGGGTGTAAACATCTGCATCATCATGAAGACCACCCACCAGATCTGACATTTGAATTTATCCTAGTTCATGGTGCTCCGCTGAAAACGCCCGAATGCAGTGTTGACAACGCCGGCATAGGGGATGAAATCTTTGGCCTATTTCTGGTAGTCTTGAGACATTGATAACGAATACTGAACAAGGAATTTTGCTCGCAGGTTATTTGTGCCAGGAGTTCGACAACATCTACGAAACTAAGGTCACGATCTGTTAGGCTTTCCCCAGTTTCCACAGCAACGGTCGAACATTTGATGCACCATCAAACTGAGGAAGGTCGGTGTGAGATATGTCCTGAAATTTCTTAAACCAACATCCGAAAGATCATTTAAATTCAGAGTCAAAATTCAACTCAGTGAGGAAGCCGGCAGCAACTCGTTGTCAAAATACAGTGTATGTAATAAGATTTACGCGCAAATACGGCACATTATCCCATGTTATTCTTAGTAATGTAGCCCACCTGGTTCGTCTATTATTATTTATTGGAAACGGATCTCCCTGTGGGAGTGTCGCGAACCACTTGAGGTTCAGTCTCAGTGCCCGTCGCATGCAGTACTGGATACTTTGATGTTGATTAAGGATACTGGCCTAGAGGATTTTTCAGAATTCTTTAACCACCATGTGTAAATTGCCCAGTGGTTCACCTTCTCATGGAAACACATGTTGGAGATAGCTGAACACTCCCTTCGAGACTTGCTTCTTCAGATGCAATACCTAAAGAAGAAAATTTTGGGGCATACAATATTTGAGGAAATTACTTGCAAGTTAGTACTGCTGGGGAAACTACTTCTCTTTGGCAGTTAACAAACTGTGGCGCTGTCCATGATTTAATTATTAGGGACGACCTAGAAGCATATTTAGAAATAGCCGGACTATTGTGCGTATCATAGAACCATCTACGTCGATGCGCCAGCACTTTATAGTCTGGCTATTCTGCATACCGGTTACTGTTACTCAAAACTCGAACTCGTAGAGACGAGTTATGTGAAAAAAAACAAAATGCACGGGGTGTGTGTGGATAAGGAGATATGCTAAGTTATCCTGCTACAAAAGAAGGATCAAACAGCCGTGCTAATGGAAAACATTTTCAAGTGTTTTACTAGTTGCTGCTACTGACGACGACAATATACAAAAGCAAGCACTTGAGAATACATTTGGACTGAAGAAAACAACCACAGATTAACGTGGAAAATCTCAAAGAGCGCCACACCGAATCACGTAGTAAATTCATTTCATACTGGACACAGCTGGACGTACTTGTTCCGAGACCAGAGAGCATTGGAAGTGGGGGTTTCGCGATACACAGAGATACCGGAAAAGGAAATAAAGGGGCTGCAGTATGGTCATGCTGTTTCTCTTTTAGATTTATAGGTTCTGCGAAGGTGGGTTCATGATGAAATACGCAAGATGTCCATGTCATAGGTGGCCTTCAATCCTACGGTAATGCATGTCCTGCTCGCTGACATTGGACAAAATGCTGGATTTAGCCTCTCGGCTGAAATCTAATATAGACACAACTTGCTTCAATGAAGTTGCCAATAAAGCGACAATTGTTTGGTGGTTTGAAACGTTTTGGTTATCATGGCGGTTGGTTTTTGACGCTAGCGCAGCTGGACATAAATGTAATAGTCGCAGGTGGCCTCACTGCTGAAAATTAACCGCTATTCTTTGCTGAACACCTCATCAATAAACTCTAAAGTGTATGCTCCTAGGTCAGAAAGATCGCACGTCCCCGGAGAAGATTTCCATTCCGTTTCGTAAGACATCTAGCTGTGTAAGTTACTGGAAAGAAACGTTCAACAGTAATAAACGCAATATTCTACGGACCTGATTTTCCAGAGGGATTAGTTGATTTTATATCTATTTATAAAGGCTGAAAGTAAATGCATGTACCGACAAACACTGCCATCGCTGGAAGCCATTAGTTGGCAGAATGCATGTTAAATTCATCACCTACCATAAGGATGAATTTGCACACGCTGTGAGCACAATTCTGGACCGCGATCTACCTCATGTTTAGCAGATAGAGTTTTCTAAATGATCTTCGGTCGGCCATTCGGACCCATATGAGATAATCTGCGATTGTTTTCGGACAATAATGTTTTACTGCAGCGGATGAAATGAAGAGAATCAATCATCTGGGTGCGTTGAATTTGATGGGCATATTACCATTCAGAAATGATCTTGGCATACTCTTGAGGGAAGGAGAAACTACTGTGAGCTCGATATAATCGCATAAGAATTGTTTATCAAAATATAATAAAATGTTCTGAATGATATGTTTCGGGACGTTATTGTGATTGATCTTGTTTCTTAAAGTAGAAATAGGGTAAACTCAGTGCACGATCACCTGTGCTCTACATAATTCGTAAGCATATTCATCCTGGCATCTAGACTCAGTTGAGCTTAACGGTAAGGAAGTTGTTACGGGTATGGGACGTAGAAATGGACTAGCTGCATAGTGTTAATCGGCGCATAATTTGCATCCCGTAAAGTCCTTGAGTCGGTCGTTTACTGGTCACTGCTTGAAGTCATATTATCAATCGTCTGGCCTTCGATGATATGAATACCAACGAATGGTCGGCACTTTCAGTCAGGTTAACCGTTACCGTTAATTGGGGTCGACAATTTGTTCGCGGGCTAATAACCACAACTTTGCGGTTCCGCCTAATCCGAATAGGGTTTGCTTTTATTCACTGGTTCGTCAGCGGATTTGATTGCTAGCAGTGAACTGAATAGCTGTGTATATTGTGTTGTTCTGGAACAGGAGACAACCAAGAAACAAAGCATATTTGTTGGATGCACAGTTCCATAGCGTCCCTTCGAATTTCGAATCGCTCATTTTCTATTTTAAACAGTTTTTGTTGAATGTTAACGAAAAATCGATTACCAAAATGTTGTTTCGGAAAATTTGTAGGTGTCGAAAGTTGGATGGTGTGAAATTGGGTGGCTAATGTTCTGTTCGCTGGGCAAGCTTGCCAAGGATTTGTCATCAATGAAGTAGACTTAATGATTGCTCTTGCTGATTCCAATGTAAACCTTCCAGAATCTCCCTAAAGAATAGCATTGAAAAGCCTCACTTACGAGTCAAGCCATTCCAGGAAGCATGTTTCTCAAGTGGAATGATTCAGACGCAGGTACATTTCAAATACATGAATAACACTTGTTGTTGAAAAAACTTTTGGCAATAGCAGTAGCTTCCGGCTTTGCTTCAAAATTGAGGCATATGGGCTGGAAACATGTATCCCATTATTGAGCCTTTATCCTTTTACGGATGTATCATAAGGAAAGAAGTTATTGTATGTCTAACCTCCGCAAAGTTATCTGCACCAATTCCATGACTCCCGAAGCCAAATAAATGCACATATACGCCAATAGTTACGAGAATACAATTAAGTCGCCAAGGCGCCTGTAAAAGGTAAAATAATTACCAGGTGATTCAAATTTTGCAGGCTCTTTCCAGATCACTAATAAACCAATGTTGGGCTATAACATCTCCCTCCTGTTGTGCAACCTTGCATCTTAAACACTTATCTTATATCGTTCCTACAAGTACTCTTTGATATTTTGTTAGATACACTCATTATTGCACGATCCGTTCTTACATGACGGAGGAATGCAAAACT
This sequence comes from Opisthorchis viverrini, assembly GCF_000715545.1. Lineage (NCBI taxonomy): Eukaryota > Metazoa > Platyhelminthes > Trematoda > Opisthorchiida > Opisthorchiidae > Opisthorchis > Opisthorchis viverrini. Next base: position 107,109 of record NW_008752045.1, on the reverse strand, counting down.
AGGGCTTTCGTGGCCAGAGATTTCGCTTTTGGTTCCACTACCTTTGTGAATGTGTTACTTTAACCTAATTGAACAAACCCACATTGAAGTTAAAACTGCTTCGGCGTCAGTTATTGTGCTACAAAAGAACGATCAAACAGCCGTGCAAATGAACAATGCACATTTCGGAACACATTTTCAAGTTTTTACTAGTTGCTTCTGCTGATGACGACGATGACACAACAATAAACATTTGGGACTACATCCGGACTGAAGAAAGCAAGCACACATTTACGCGGCAAATCTGAAACGGCGATGTAGTGAATCAAGTAGCAGATATACATCATGCTGGTGACGGCTGACGGTACTTGTTTTGAGACCAGAAAGTAGTGGGAGTGGGGATTTCGCGATACACAGAGATGCCGGAGAATGAAAGGCGCACGGTGTGGCTGTACTGTTTATATTTTAAATAAATAGGTTCTGCAAAGTGGTGTGTTATTAATGAAATACGTAAGCTGACAATTTCATTGGCGGCCTTCGAACCTACAGTAATGCACATCCTGCTCGTTGACATTGAACAAAATGGTTTTCGCCTCTCGGCAGAAACTTATGTGGGAATCACGCGTTTCAGTGAAATCGCGAATTAGTTAATGATGGCCCGGTGGTTTGGAACATTTTTGGTGGTCGTTGGGTGGGTATTTTGACACCAGCCGCAGTTGAACCTAGATGTAATAGTCGCAGGTGCGTTCACTGGTGCAAATTAACTGCTGAATATTTCATTGATGTATGATAAAATTGCCTGTTCGACTTTATTCCCTTTAGGATAATGCAATATATTTGAGACAAGAGGTGATTTATTTGGTTTTCCAAATATGGTTTACACAATTTATGTCCTATATGTTATTGGGCTGTTCAAGAAACTATAAAGTTTGGGCTCCTGGGTCAGAAAGATCGCACACCTACGGGGTGTGATTTCCATTCCACTTCGCAAGACATCTGGCGGTGTAAGATACCGAAACTTAACGTTTACTAGGAATTAAAGCGGCGTTCCAAAGACCTGATTTTCTAGGAGGGATAAGTTGATTTTATTTGTGCATATAAGGATAGAAATGATTCGTATAAAAGCTGAACGTATATGCATATGACCCCAAATGCTCCAGTCGTTGGAAGCCGTTAGTTAGCGAAGAGGATGTAAAATCCAGCAACTACTATAAGGATAAATTCGCACACGATGAGCACAATTTCGGATTACCATCTACATCAGGTTTATTAGATAGAGTTTTCTAAATAATCTTTTGTCTGCAATTCGGACCTATATGAGGCGATCTGCGATTGTTCTCCGACAAATACGCTCTACTGCAGCAGATAAAATGAAGAGAATAAATCATCTGGGTACGTTGAAGTTGACGGAGCACATTGTCTTTCAGAACTGATCGTAGTAAACTCTTGAAAGAACGGAAAATAACTGTGAACTCGATATGATTGCATAAAAATTGTCTGTCAAAACATAGTCATATTTTTAGAATGGTATGTTCGGGGACTTTATTGTGACGTGATTGATTCCGTTTCTCAAAGTCCATAAAGGGTATACACGGAGCATAATCTCTCCTGCTTTACATAAATCGTGAGTAGATTCATCCAGGCATCTAGCGAACCTAAAGTATGGAAGTTGTTGAATGTGTGGGACGCATAAACTTAATAGCTGCAGAATGTTGATCAGTGCGTAATTCTCATCCCGGCCAGTCCCTGAATCGTTTGTTTACTGATCACTACTTGAAGTGATTTTATCAATCGTCTAGCCTTCAATGTTATGAAGATCAACGAATGGCCGGCAAAGTCAGTCCGTTTACCGTTGCCGTTAATTAGGGACCACCATTTGTCCACGACATAATAACCAAACCCTTAAGGTTTCCCACGATCCGAATAGCGTTTGATTAAATTGATCGTTTCGTCAAGGGAGGTCTCTGGTGGATGGGATGGCGAGCTGTGAACTGAACTACGGAGTATATTGTGTTGCCCTGGAACCGGAGACTACCGAAGAGCAAAGATTATTTGTCGGGTACACCGTTCCATAGCCTCTTTCGAACTTCAAAGCGCACATTTTCTATTTCGAATATTTTGGGTTAATTGTTAACAAAAAATTTACTTCCACTATAATACTCATGAGTAGTGCAAAAGCTACCAGCATCGGAAAATGTGTAGATGCCATAAGTTGGGTGGTGTGAAATTCGGACTCTAGTGAGCTGTTAGCTGGACAAGCTGGCCAAGGTTTTGTAACCAATGGAGTAGACATTACGATCGCTCTTGCTGATTCCGTTGTAAACCTTTCAGAATAGCGCTGAAAGTCTAACTTTCGGCTTAACCTTCAATTACTGTAAAGAGTGATGAACTAATTTGTGACTTATTAGGATGGGGTTTGGAACTGGCTGGTTTATACTCTCCGTGCATCTGCTGACCGGAAAATGTGGTTCTATAGAACCGCCACAATCGTTGTACAATGTTTGGTGGAACGTTTTTCAAGGTAGCCGATTCCACTTACACTCCGCCAGGTTTGAGCCATAGTCGTTCTGAATTTATGTATTAGACCTGCGATTGTAGCTTAAATTTCTACCTACAGCTTTATTACTGCTTTGTCTTTAGTCTAGTGCCCCATACCCACGAGATGCCAAATATTTGCGGATCCGTGTCACTCATATTCCTTGCTTAATCAACAAATGCACAAAAGTCACCATCTGGTACTCCAACATATGGAAACGGTGATCCATCTAACAGATGCGAATACACAAACGGCTTCGACCTTTTAATTAGTTTTGACGAGCAGAGTGGTTACCCATCAATAAGGCGGGGGGATACGTAAAGGAGTTTGATTATTACCAGCAGAGTGTTGTATTCGACCTGAGGTCGATAGATTTTGTTGTTCGGAACGTTTTCAGAGATACATCAACCACGCGAGTGCTTCCGCCCAAACACGTTATCTTGCTATATATGCTTGCTATGTTCGACCCAGTGTGAAGCCCTTGTTCTGTTAACCAAGCAAAACTCCCATAAAATTCGTAAGAACGACTATTACACTGACAGTATTACATGCAGGTGCCTGTGGTTCTTGACTAACTTAATTTCGGTTCAGTTCATGGCCGTGAGCTCCGCCAATAAAGCGAGTAGCAGTGAAAACAGTCTGTGAGGATCTTCGAAAATAATCTTTTTGGACGGAATTTAAAAATGAATAGGATTTTAAAATATTTTTCTATATAGAAATGGATAGATCTTGCAACTCATCTTCTACCTACGGAGTGTGATTCAAGAAACGCAGGGATTCCACCTTTCCGATCAAAGTATTTTCCTAGAACCGACTTGAATTCTAGGGTGTTAGATACTTGCCAGCAAAGTATATGTTTTGGCTTGAAAATCGCTTTGATATTGTTCGTATAGAATAGTGCTTGGTAGGCAAGTAGAAGGCGGTGGTGTTCATTATCTTTAGTGGAAGGCTCGGTAAACTCTTCTACATCATGGGCTGTCGTCAATATATACTTGAAAATTGTACCCTCGCCAAAGGATGCGTTCATCCCATTAAGTGTACTGGTGATTTATAATGTAATGAACCAGATAGTTGTTCCTTTTTCGACTACGAGTAAATATTTACTTAATCAAAATATTGGAATGGACTCTAGTATCTGATGGCACAAATGAAGGCACGGTATTCTAACTGCCGACTAGTTAGTGCAGCGAGAACTCACTTAATTCGAGGGTGTAAGTTTTCATTGATAAGCGTCAAAACATAAAATGGAACGTCAGGCGTTTCTTGCACTACACATTTACAGGAGCATCAACAAGATTGCTAGTGCCGGATTCAGCTGATTTGCATTTGTGAAGCGTATTTTTCCTTTCATCGATCGTATCTAGTGTGACAGCGAAACCCATCCGCATGATTTGTGTCAGGAAATATCATTACGTGAAGCGAGAAAATATAGGTGAAATACGATGGACCTGCTGGGGTTATGACCTAACGTTGATAATACATGATAATCACCAACTACGACCAGTGACCTGGTGTTCTGATTGACACATAATGAAGCTCGGTCATTGAGAATTTCGACCACAAGCGCTGGTCGCTTTGGGCTATCAGCTACATTTTGTCTAATGGTAGTCGCTAATCAT
>NW_008752045.1:73969-102074 GCF_000715545.1 Opisthorchis viverrini | reverse complement strand
ATCGGTACAACCCGACAAACTAGAAATCCAGAATTCAACGAAGAGTGGCAACCAGCACGTATGTATTCGAATTGGCGAATATGTACAGCATATGGAATATTAAAACAAGAGAATAAGGAATAGAGCAATGAATAGAGCATCAGTCATGTTCATCACATTCCTGTTCATGTTAATAACATTTTTATTGAACAGTCAGGAACAAAGATGGACTGTGCATGGTCAAGACGAAGCATGTTTGCAAAGCGTGCGAGTTTTTTAGCGTCTACGAAACAACGTCAGCTTTGGTGAGCGTGCACTGAATCACTAATCAACCCGGTCTGACGTGAACAACCACTGCGCACGTAAGTTGCTTGTTTGTAAAGCCAATGGAATTTCATTGGTTGGAGGTAATGTCAAAGCCCTCTCGAAAGTACACCATTATGATGAACTCATCATGCAAGACGACAGAGCATAGAGGCAGTGTGACTCTGTAGCATAGTGAGAGAATCGGATTGTGTTTCACAAGGTGACTAAGACAAGCAGATTTGTCTCCATTTTGTATCATAGGACATTCTTGAACATTTAAGTCTACGTGAACATATATATGTCTATGTGTTATATATAATCAGATCTTGTTTATTCACGTCTCCAGCCTACGATTTGCGGCAAATTTTGATGAGTCAGGAGTTGTTAAATCTGTTGAGTTATACTGGATGTGCACCAAGTCCCACTCTACTATCTATCACAGATAAACAAGAATACAATGTTCGTTTGTACCGTCAAAAGTGTGCTTTTGTATTATTAAACTACTTCAGGTTTGTGAAACTGCAGTGACCAACCTGCAAATTAGACAGCATTTTCGCGTACCGTCAATGAAACTGGTTGCTCCTAATTCACAAATACGTCAACTACAAACAACAGACTTATGGGCCAGATTAAACAAGACGGAAATGGATAAGCTGGCATTCGTTGAAACGAATGCTTTCCATAAATCATTATTTCGGTCGCATTTTGGACAAATGTTGTTAAATAGAACCTCGTGAAATATCCCTGAACTCACGTTAATTTCATTATGGAACTGAGATCACATTTCAGCTCTGCTGACACAGTTTTATCCACATTGGAATGATGTTTTCAACGAGAGATTTTTTATCTGTTCTGTGGAAGGATAATTACACGGCATGGGTTCTATGTGATGGCAAGTGCGTTGGAAGTGTCCCGTGTACAGTTGAAACAGTGATTTCAGCCACACTTGTAAAATATGAAGAATTCCTGAATGCGAAAAACGCCGGTGCACAAACAATTTGGGCTGTGGGCATCTGGATCTTTTTCATTTAACAGGGGAAACATATAAATGGGGGAATCCATCTTATGTTAACACATCCGTCCTGCTGAGTACATGTCATTCTTTTGTGTCGCAACAAAACTCAGAAAAGCACTTTTCAATTAGACACAGTCCATTATTCTCTACCTCTGTTTTTATTGATTCCGGTGACTCCTGACAAATGTGGACCACGTTAGTGGAAAGGTTAACTATTATTCTACAACATTATACTTGATGTGGTGCTGATTGTGGGTGACCAGGAAAGATAAAGGCTTTTAGAAAATATCATCAAAACACGAAGCAAAATTTCCTATTAGTGTCATTTTGTGTTAGCACTTTCTTTGTAAACGCTCAACATAAAGTAAGACACCATCTACTAACACAATTCAGATTAGTATTAATGCAGGATAAGAGATACCGTTTTGAGATATGCAGCTGATAAAAAGCGCAATGGTCGGTGTAAACAAGCGAATCGTGGCTATTAAAATTTTCCTACGCTTGTCATGCTAATCGAGAGCTATGGATGACATTCCTGACATGTATATTAATGTCAAAACAGCACTTATCAAGTTGCGGTCACCATCACGGATATCAACCACGAATAGGGACCTGCAAGCTATTTATCAAAACCAAAAATCTTACCTATATCGCATGAATGTTAAAATGCTCGTTATTTTCATCAAATTTATTTAACTCCTCGTTGATGAAATTTTTTTGAACGGAACACGGATTGCAGCCCGGGTCGACCGAAAAATTTCATTAGCTTGGTGGATTAGACTCTAAAGGTTTTCAGTCCTGAAAATTGTTTTCTGCTTACCGGTAACGGCTCGGATATCTTTCATTAGATCTTTCTAAATGCTCTGCGGTAAAGCCAATGCTTTGTTGCATAAGGAATTATAACTCGCATTCAAAATAGATAAACTGGGGGGGACTGATTTGCAACACAAAACTGTTACTAATTGTGCCAAGGCTTTTACAAAATGACAATTTTAAATCATTCTTCAGGTATCAATGGCCCCAAGGGCATATAGTCTTTTATTTCCCAAATGACGAATGTGCGAAAAGCACGTTAAGGCATCTCGTGGAGGCCGCCCGAAATTAGGTGCAGAAAAGGCCGCATTCAATGATGTGGATACGTTTGCAGGAACGCTGTTTGACTCGGGAGCAGATTGAGTGCACGATACGTGGCAGATGGTTGGGATACTTTTGTTATCCATATCTAAACCTAATTGCATAACATACGTGTGCGTACACTAATTCCAGAATATACCGCAAAATATATAGTGCGTGCATTCAGGTCCTAAAACGCCAAATTCTTTCGCCCAACTTCAGCTAGGCTGATCTCTCCCAAAGTAATAGATAACATGATCAGATGGCACAACAACTAACCCACTTCTAAGCACCACTACGCTCCCCAGTAACACACCGATGATGTCCCCTCGATTGGTGATGAAACATTCGCAATTAAATTGCGCAGCTCAGCGAACAAGCCAACTATCAGATGGCCCCAAACACAGCACCGCGTGGTTATTTGTTTTTCTCAGCTAACTGAAGAACATGAGCTACGCACAAAATTAGAGCAACGTAGCAAGAAATCTCAGGTTACTTTAAGGCAATGACTAAGCTGTGTTTGAATATATCAGGTGCTGGTGTTCTTAATGGGGAGAAGGTGCAGTATAGACAGGCGAAGAGTTGATGCCGCGTCCAGTATGAAAAAGATATTCTATGCTGATGAGTCATTTCATAGGCTGTGCTCAAAATACACCTGCAAGTCACAATGGACAACATCCGAGTTAGAGGTATAAATATTCAATGATCTGCGCAGCGAATTAGTATGAGTAGATCACTGTAGTAATGATATTCGTTGACAGCATAACAACGCCTCTGTTCCTAATTATTTTGTTCTCAGGTGAGCGAAATTTCTAAATTACAGCGTGCCACGTCTAACAAATCCTATGAACTCATCACTAACGACGGCCATGTTTATTTGCTTCAAAGTTTTGTATATATAACCAATGACTATGTTTGTCACTTCAAATCATCGTTTTAAATATCTATACTAAGTATTTGATATTGATGTCACAGTTTGCTGCACTACAAAAACACAGTTTTTGAGGAACATTATGGTTGTCTACTGATCTTTCCTTAGCGTCCGTGGAGTGAATATTTAACGCTACAAGAGATACGGTATGCTCAGAATGTCAGCAGATCATGCAAAAAACGGGCTAGGCATGTGTCATTATACGTTAGGGAAGCATTATGCCAAAAAACATACCATCAAGTATCCATGAAAACACTAAAACCGGGTTTAGTGTCTTTGTTTGGCAAGTCGAAGTATACTTTATGCATTTGTCTTCGTGCAAGTAGTGTGTTTAAAACCCGACAATGCCCTGCGACAACAAAACATTGTAACACTGTCGCGTTCCACATTTTGCGGCTACGATTTAGCAGTTGATCCTCTATTGTACTAAAAGAATTGCCAAACGCAAACAACCTTAGACCTTCAGTATACTTATTGCGCAGCAAAATTTGTAGGCAGCACATGTGACAAGGGTGAGGAGAGCCAAATCATTTCAAAGTTCTGGAACCTCAAAGAAATTGTCTTATTGTATAAACTATGGCAAAAAACCGTTTTCAGTCGAAATAACATTATTTTTGCAATTTAAGCAGCCATACAATTTGATGCATCATAATGGAGTGACATTTTTCATGTTGCGCAGAACAACAATGAAATTTTAGCGTTCACCATGTCTGTTCCCTCCGGTTAGTGATGTAACTTTTATGTTTGCCGTCTTAAAGTGTCATTCGGCCAATTAGATGGTAAGTGTCGTTTATACTATTATGTTTCTTAGGTACACTCGTTCAAGCAGCTTCGCTGATTTAGCTAAATTTTCAGCGTGAACATTTGTTTGTCATAGACACTTCTTCAATAATGCATCCATCTTCATATTGCGAGCGAAATACCGCAAATATTTTAACAAAATCCCGCCATTTTGGAATAACTACTAGCAAGGTTGCTGAGAAGTTGAAAGCATTGCTGTGTTTGGTGTACAATGGTCGCATGTATTGGTAAATTATTCATAGCTTTACGGGCGTCTGATGCTTTTGCTTCAAAATTCTTACAATACTTTCTTGTTTGGTGGACTAACTTTGAGTGCATTATTCATGCATATAGAATGCCGCAGCCAGAGTTATATTTTTCTTGTCTGCGTGCAAAACCATATCACACCATGAGATTATTTAGGGTATAAAATATCTCACCTTTAAATATTATAATGATAAAGCCGAACCTGCGTCTCTCGATCCAAACATACAGAATGCGTAAAAAAAAGTAAGATTTCTGTCCAACGATTTGAAACAAGATAAACTCACTTACCATGTGTGCGCAACCAGCATGCCCAGGCTGTAAGTATGAACAAGGACGTTTACGGGACCGTTACGCCAGACAGTTTATAGCATAGAGTGAACCGATTATCTATGCAGACCGTAAGACACCAGAATGATGAGAGTTATATTTAGGGATTTTTACCTCGTTGGTCTACATGGATACAGGACCACACCGTTGGGGAACTTCAAAAACCCAATGCTTTCAGTGAGACACGTTCTCACATGCAAACAATTTAATTTACTTTTATTTTGGATTTACACTCCTGAGTAAATCTCTGATGGCTAGTTGCGGACGCCCTGTTTGCCAAATGCTTCCCAAACGTCTTAGATATTTTGCCACATTAAAATCAGTTTCCGTCAACAAGTAGAACGGCCGCGCATTTGGAAACCAACATTTTGTCAGCAACAAATCTTGCGAACGGATAACATCCAGGAACGAAAGAAACTGAGAAACCAGATCTGACTAACACGTACACGGCTAGTATACTAGCTCTATGCTGTCTTATTCTGTAGAAGTTAAAGCTTGTGTGAAGCCGGTGCATTCTGGACGCCAAAGCGATTATGTTACAGTTTCGTGTTTTTGTATTAATTTCCGTGCTTTTAGTAACAGAGTGCGTAAAAGGTGAGTTTACTCACGACTTTTTGTATTAATTTCCGTGCTTTTAGTAAAAGAGTGCGTAAAAGAAGGTGAGTTTACTCATGAGCTCATTACATTATTAATAAGATATCAGTGAGTTATTAAATTTCAGTGACAAGCGATCATATATGGGCAAAGCGAACAAAATAATATGACATTTTTATGAAGCCTATTGTCATAAATAGCTTGTTAACATTTTAGAAGATGGCACAGTTTTATCTATCCGAATCACGCATGTTTTAAGGTTAGTGTTGACAAATAGTCCGAGCGGAATAATTGCGATGTCAACTGTATGCTTAACTGATGGAAAAGGTGCTGCTCTTAGAAATGAGTACAAACCTGTAAGAGTGCATTTTCCAAAAAATACCTACAGACAAGATAAAATAAGCTCAAGGAAAGGCCAGGAATTGTTGTTTTGCATCACGATTTACAACGGAATCTGCTCGGTCAGGCGCAAACCTGTTCAGACCACGTAAAAAACATTGTCCGGTCTAGTTTTTAATTTATCATTTATTACACAATCAGGGTTAAATATATGCTACATCTTCAGGATACTTGAATTTTGTATACGTATCCAGTCAGTTTGAAATGGTTTAGGGCGTAAGGACGATAGGGACATTACTTACCTCGTAATACCCCACTGATCAAATTATTTCCTGGCTAGCGTGAATATCAGTGTCATCCGTAAATTTTGAGCCTGCGGCTAGTAAAGGTGATCATAGGAAAAACAAGCAAATACAAATTTAACTGCCGTTTCGTGGTTTGCTGAGCGAAATTTTCCTTACGCAGATATGACTCAAGCATGTGCTCTTAGAGGTAAGTAACATTTTGGACTGTATTAAAAGCAGACGATTGCAAACAAACATTTTGTTTCCCGTAATTTACCCAATATGTGCAAAGGTAGTTGTAGTACAGCCACGCATATCCCTAGTAGTCCAGTGATCCAATTGCTGTGGAAAGAAAGAGATCTGACTTAACCTTGTGCAAAACAATGAACAAATGCCTGCGTGAGACTTTCGTTATCTTGCTTATGAACGCTGGATGCCCATCTGATTTTGCATTATAAAATTGTATGCTAACGAATTGTGAAGTAGTCTGTGGAACGAACACCATCTATTGTTTCCAATGCATTTTAAGACAACAATGTGTGCCCGTTTGGCGGCCGACTTGTAATTAATCGCTGAGTGATTTTCTCAAATTCCAGAAGATAGCTTTCTTATTCATTATTCCAATACATTCCACTTGCAAAATAGATTTGTTAGTTCCTGAAAACCTTTTAAAGTTTCTGATCCTTCGGCGCCACTTTGTTCCGCAAAACAGCGCGTACGTTTAAGACAAATTGCATGACTTTCGTAGTTTTGATTTATTTAATTTCCAATTCTGTGAAAAAGGTGCAATGTATGAAAATATAGGTGGCTGAGAGTACCTTAATGGAAGACCGGAATCTGTACGTTCAACACACTGTGGTTTCTTCCTTAATCCGTCTAGTGACCACATGCGGCGCATCCGGTACGTTGCAATGTACATTCAATTCTCTGCGAAGAGCCATATTTTCCATTGACCGAACAATATTCGGTGCTCAGTTTAATCCGTGGTTTGTTTCACCATATTATTTTGCCATTCTTGAAACGCAACTGAATAAGTTCACCGCGCTATGCCGTTTTAGGGAATTACACACCCTCGAGCAAAATCAGGTCACTCTGAGACACCTACGTTAGCCTTTTCTTATAATCATTTTTATTTCGTATGACGGGTCGTTATTACTAAAATGTTTACATATTTGCTCAACACTTTATGCGCACACAGCTAATTAGAGTATTCTTCAATAATCAGGAAGATATTTGATTGCATTCACGCATGATTGACAACTGCACTATAGCGAAGAGCGCAATTCAGATAAATGCATATCCAAAACAACAATGTGCAGTTGGTAGTAATCTCTTAGAAGCGACGATAGAGTAGCTCTTAGGCATTTTGAGCAAAGCCGTAGGGCAAATGAACCAAATCAAGTATCCAGAAAATAACTGATCAAAAACCTTGAAGTTCCGTAAGGGCAAGTAAACCGAGAGCCCATTTGTTCAATGAGGATTAGGATTTTGATTTAAATTAAAGTTTGCAACCAATAATCCGTAAAATTTGTGACACCGTTAACGCGGACTGTTCTGGGAGGGTCAGTCGGATGGGTAAACAATACAAGAACTAGATGAAGCTTTGAGCTATCTATTAGCTGGACGTGTGAAACAGACTTTGGCACAATTTCTTCTTTGCATGAGAATATTGGATTAGTTGGATTGTACATCCTATACCAACTCGCTGCTGCGTAATGCGAGCGCAATTTTTACATGTCGACTACGGTTCCTCTCTTCAAAAATTGTCAGACGCCAAGAAGTTTATTTGAATTTTAATAAAGCAGCTGTTTTTATGTAATGTACGCCTAAGCAACGTGCTGCCTCAATTTTGAAGCAATGCCGGAAGCTACTGCTATCACCAAAAGTTTTTTCAACAATATGTGTTATTCATGTATTTGAGTTGTACCTGCGTCTGAATGATTCTACTTGAGAAATATGCTTCCTGGAATGGCTTGACTGGGCAAGTTGTTTGAGGTCAGCAAAGATTGCCAGTTTCATCAATCACGTACAATATTTTCGAGAATAGCATCGCTGGTCAGGGGTGCTTACACCTGACTCACTGAAGCTATGGCGGGTTTAAATTAAATTTAAGCAGCAGGGGTTGACGCCATATGTTTTGTCTGCTCCAATTTTGAGTGTTTTTTTGCGCATAATCTACCTGATCATTGTGCGAGTATATGATTAGGCATGTTGTAGTTTTTGAAGTCGTATACTCTTACAACTATTTTGTGGCATAGATGCAACCGCGTTGCAACGTATATATTTGGGAGCGCATAAGCACACACTGGAGGAAACAGCTAAAAGTTTAATTTGTGCATTCCACAATTTGAATTATATTGGGCGATGATGCTCATAGTCCTGGCAGCTTCCTTGAATAATTTAGCACAAAACAATGACTACTAAAATAAAAAGTTACACAAGGACGCAAAAGGTACAGGGGATACGAAGGCACAATGGACTAGTCTTTCAATTGGATTTGTGTGCGTTAACTGAGTGCAAAGTACGAAAATGCCCGACCTGTTTGGTGCCAGAACCGCACGTGGTGTCACGTTTTGCCAAACCGAGGACAAAACAAGTTGAACAATGTAGTCAAAAGTAATTGTTGTTTTGAATGTTTTGAATGCATTAATTAAAAACGGCTGCTCTACTTTGAACGTCAGATGCGAAAACCGCAAGTGACAGTAAGTTTGAATCAAAAATAAAAAGATAGATAAAATGAGAGAGGTGCTAGTGTAAATCCGCACTCAATGGTGAGATATTAGGCTATGGATTTGCAGGAATGTGCGCAATTTTTTTCTGCTATTGAGTTCACCAAATGGCTAGGTATTCAGTGACATGTAGTCTTACCACCAAATGGCTAGGTATTCAGTGACATGTTGTAGTCTTATATGACGGATAATCTACGAATAATTTATGAATACCTGAAAAACTAAGGACAGGGCGATATGCAAGTGATACCTGGAATCATCTGCCTACTAAAGGATGACCACCCCGAGAAGCCGTTTGCAAGTTCACTGGTGTATTCTGACATTTTGATAGGCAGTGCAACTAAATACTCGGTGGCTTGCATCAACAAGTAACAAAGTCAATAGAGTTAACACTGAAAGAACACGTTAAAAACAATAATCTATTTGTGTGCAATCAAAAATACCTTTAGATCGCCCAAGGCATGTTGTAGTGTAGATATGTGGAGTAAAAACACAAAGTTACTTTCCTCACCATTGCGCTATAGCCAAAGGGTGTTTCGGGTTCCATATAAAACCAAAATTTTTACTTTGGTTTAGGACGATTACACCTTTATCAGAGGTATATTCTGCTTCATTTGTTCCGCTGGTGTAGCTCTCCTATTTGACGTTCCCTTCTAAACGCAGTCGGCACATCTTCGTCAATCATGCAGCAATGCATTATCTGGCTATGCATAAACCTTTCGGGCTTTTATATTTGGTATTTTTTACGCGGTTTCGATGCGGCCTGCCACAACGCATAAAAGTGATACAAATCCCAGGATCCAGAACAGATTTCTAATACTCATCCTTGTTGCCGCACAATCAAGCTGATAAGTGTGTTCAGGAAGGTAAGTGTCTGACTCAATAACTAAGCATAAAGTTCAAAAAGTCTAAGAAATTTGTGTTTTTCGCAAAGTTCAAAACGCGTGATTATGTCTCATGGAACAAAACTTTTCGTTCCTTTCTACTAACGAAACTTGGTTCACCGTAAATCAAGAGGAATCCCTATCTATTGATCATCTCTAAAAATGTCATCTAATACACAGGATTCATGAACGTTGTGCTGATATTATTTGCCCACTATAAAGGGTACTTTATCTCAGATACATTGTGGTGGTTACTTTACGTGCATTTTGTTTGGGGCTTTTGTTGCTCTTTTCTACCTGCATGTTAATAGGGAACATTACTTGTGCGCTTAAAATCTGAGTTTTACGACTTTCAAGCAAGCCTTTTGATTTAAACATATGATATTGGATAAATTATTCCTTTCGGACAATATACGCCCTAATTTCAGACTTACTGCTTTCTAAAAAATTGAAACCAATAGTTAAACATGCCTTAAATTAATATTTTGGACATGAATGGCGCAATTATACCCATTAAATACTGAGCCGTTTTACCATATGCACTAAAGTGAAAAAGTGTAAAGAGACCGGTGAGTTATACCGTTAATTCTGCCAATTAATTCTGCACCTCTATTGAGCTACAGGTCAGTTTACTTCCATGAAAATAGGGAACCCTTGTTTGTGTCACAACGTTGAGGGCGATCGTACTAAATTCAAAAGAAAGGACATTTCCCGTCACCGTACTGCGCAGTCTTATCCAAACATTTTGGCTTGTTGATGGCTGATCGGATGGCAGTTGATTTGTTCGCCGAGCTTGGCAATTTGCTTGCAAACGTTTCGTAATCAGTCGAGGAGACATCGTCAGTGAGCAGTTGAATGGGTGCTTCCTCGGTGCCTAGCTGCGTTTATGTGGTTTTCTGTAGAGTATTCAATATCCTGTCATGTGATTGGCCAGTCGGTATATGCCTTCTGTTGCATCATGGTAGGATCGATCGGCCACCAGTAAGCACACCCGAGCTATCTATATTCCGACATATTGACTTGGTTTCAAGTGTTCAGTCTTGCAGCGTCTGACTGTGGCTAGCAATGAACGTAGTATAGCTGATTTAGTTACGTACATTGGGTTAGGAATCGGTTACAGATTACGTAGATCTACACAGTAAACTGAGCACGTTTATACTATAAATCCAAGAATAACCTAAGAATTCCTTCATTCTTACTGGGGATTACGTCCAAAGCGGTTCTTGAATTCGATTCTAATGACTGACATATTTTCAACGGTTGAGCTCACCAGCGTCTGCTTTATCCTACGGAAGTTTGGAAACTTTGCTGGCATCTGTTTTCTTTTGTGTATAATTCAGGTGCTTAGATTTTGTTTACAAAGTCATCAAAAACGTAAACCACAATTTGACTACCTAACATTTGGAACAATTGATTTAATGGACCTCTGATACTGTAAACAACTGATTTTACGTGAACGATTATTTCAACATGCATTGACTTGATTTTTTTAAACTGCATTTAAGCGAATATTATTGTTATCACGCCCATCAAATTTTAACAAATGGCAAAATATATATCAGTGACTGGCAATGCGAGTTCCAAAATCTTGTCCCTGGGGCGCATGATATTAGCAGTGAAATAATTTTATTCTACATGCGATAAACTTGTGTTGCTGTACTGAAAAATCATTATAATGTTGTTTTAAGAGAACGACACAGCTACTTGCACTGAAGGCGGTAAGTTTCTTACCAGGCAGATTTAAACACTAAGAAATTCATATAGGGTTAAAATAACTCTTTATTATTACAAACACCAAAAGCCCACGGCATTGTCAAGCCAGGATTTTGCTTTGAAAACGTAAATGAAAACCTGGTGATTACACTTCGTAGCTTGGAAACCTCATGGTAGCCTGAAAATGTACACCTATTACCAGGCAAATTAGTCCTCAATTATGCGTTGTGTGTACTCAAAAGCTGCAGTGTGAATATCGCCGTTTGCATTCATACAATTGTTGGTAGGTTTCAGAGGGACCCGTCTTCGAACCTTTTACTTACTCAAACAAGTTTCATGAGAGAATCAAATGAATGAAAGCTAAGTGTTCCGGAATTTCGCGGGTTTTACGCGTTTGGAATACGGTATTTGTCCGACAGCAATTGTGCTTCTAGTTTTCCGACATAGTTCAATTGCAGTGCGTGTTTTGTTTTCTACATTTCTGTACTTTTAAGCTGTATACCATTCGTTGCCTTGACGGCCTGATTTACGGTCTACGGCTGTGGGTGATCTTATTTATGCATAAAGTCTGCCAGCGCGCTCGACTACTCATTCTTCTCATCAAGTTTTTCGGCGGTTATGTGCTGTTTTCTATAGGCTAAAAGCGAAATGTTCGCCACCATGTCCAAAATAATCGTGGTCTTATTGTAGGCCAATCACGTATTTTTTACTTTGCATTTCTCATCTAAATATCTTAGTGCTACAATGTTTGAAACAAAGCAAGTGATAACTTTCTGTACACTGAACACTACTTGTGCATTATTCAAAATGAAGGTTTGCGTACATATTTTGATATATAAAATAGTTATCCACAGACTATATTTTCGGTACCTCTTGGTCGGCACTTTAAACCACATGGCGAGTTTAGGTTTGCAACTTTTTTATTAATACTGGCACAAAGATTTCGATGCCAATAGCCGTTGCTACTCTACTGAAATAAATTTGTCTAGTCTTTTGGCGTTAGTCTTGGCAAGCCCAGAATTAAAAACGTACACCACAAGGGGAAAACGTTGGCCGCGATATACTCGTTTCTTGGGAATTTCAGTTTGGTTTGCAAAAGTAAGCCTTATATTCAGTTCTGGTAAAAAAATAACAAGATAAGCAAATGCGTCAATTCAATGTTTTGCGGTGGTTCGACGACAAAAGTTCAGAGAACCAGTATCTGTGCAGACGCTTCGGGAGAAATATCTGCCGGTTTTTGCATGTAAGACAGGGTGCCTCAGACCCACTTGATTTCATGGTTGTCACGGCGTGACGGTTGTGTAACAAGGTGCTCAGATAAACATAATTGCCCATTTTGGCGCCTCACTGTAAGGCAAGATTGTTATTGCTTTAAAATAGCAGCTACAATTTTCCGATCGGCCTTTGGTGCCTGCTTGTTCAAATCCTACCCTAGCCTTAATGGTGGCCTGATCAAGCACGGAGCTGCGCCACTGGTCAACCTAAATCTAAATAACACAAAACACAGAGATGAGTATATAAATATATATCAAGGTCAGTTAATTAGAACTAGAAATTACGGGAGTATGCTGCGTTCATCAAGATATGTTCATGTGCTACTACCTGCGCTGCAATGTCTAGTGTCTAGTGTCTAGTTAATATCTAGGTACTGCAGTGTCTAATTAGTTTGGCAGATAGAGTAAAGCGTCCGCTCTACAGGACATTGTAGGGCATGATTAGGATGGCTGTAGGGCATGAAGTTTCGTAGCTGAATCAATAGGGAACAGGTATGTTGAGGCCAGTATTTCTCCAAACCCCAATTTAACAGCATTAATTTCGAGAGCTCACCTTGAAACCATGTCACAAACGATATGTTGGTTGTTCAACAACTCACCAACTGACGATTCCTCATTCACATTATAGATTCATCAACTAGAACACAAAACACTCATGCATTTTGTAATACATATTTATCGTTCATCATTTGGACCCCTCTACTGACATCATCTTATTCCCCGCTCTTAAAGTACCTACTTGATCGCATAAACAGCTAGCGTGCCGGGAACTACTTGAGGTGGTAATTGATTCATAGAGTTTTACAATTATCAATACCGCCTTGTCCCAAGTGGTTTTGTGCGAATATAGCGGACTTCGACCTCAAACTAGACGCCCATTTTTTTCGGAGAAGCAAGCTTCTTTCATTTGCATATCTGAAACGCGTGTGTTAGTGTTTGCAGATGGGGTATTGTTTGCACTCTAAAATACATTCTAAAGCAAAATAAGGATGGCTGTGTGGTATGTATCGAATATTTTAAGTTGAATCAGCTTCATATTGAATTTCGCTTTTGTCTACACAAATTATGAGGTTTCTCAACTGACTCATCAAGAAACAGATATGTCGAAGCTTTTATTCCTCTAAATCACAGATTAACGGCAATAGTTTCGGGAGCCCAACTTGAAAGCATGTCACAAACAATATATCGGATATTCAGCAACTCACTAACTGACGATTCCGCGGATTTCCCCATTCACATTATGGATTCATCAACTGGAACTCAGAACATTCATGCATTTTGTAATACATATTTACCGTTTACCATTTGGTCTATCCTACTGATACCATCTTTTCTTACTGCCAATGAACTACCTACATGGTCGCATAAATAGGTGGCTTACCGGAGACTACCGGAGGTGGTAAGTGCTTCAGAGAATCTTACCATTGTCGATACCGTCTCGTCTTATGTCGTTCCGTGCGAATATAGCGGATTACGACTGCAAACTAGACGCTCATTTTTTGGACGAACTAGTTTCCTTCGTTTTCAAACACCAAAAGCAATTGTGTTATTGTTGAATGACAAGATCTGCAATCACTGAGGGGTTGAGTGTTTTAAAGCGCCTTCAAATTACGTTAGGAATATGTGTTGCTAAGATGTGTTACGAGAAAAAGAGTGAAACGTTTGAATGTTATACATTCGATGTGCCAGTGAGTTACTTTACGTGAGTAGAGGCCATATTTCCCTGATGCGTTAGCTCTGTGGCATTCAATGACCTTATGAAACGAGAATTGTCAACTTCAGATTAGTGCCTCTTAGTTTTGGTGATTTTCGGAATATACTAGCCGAATCCTTCATGCGAACAGTAGCATTCATAATCATGAAGCCACCTTTGGCACGGTGAACCATCTACATTGTGGCATTCCGCCCTGCAACTGGTGCAAATGATAACTGTGATTACTAATAGCTCATAGAAGCCAAGGGATATCAAATACCCATGCTAATAAGCATCGGGCTTCGAAACGTCGCAGCGTGTGTAATGCAGTTTCCAGTACATATATGATGGCCTTGGGTTAGCTCTCTGTGCAATAAGTAACAAATTAGCCTAGCAAGGGGTTGGTATGTATTATCCTGGCAAACATCATTGGAAAGGTTTTTTGGGTTTTTATTTTGAAAGAATTTTTCCGAACAAACAACACCGTACAATGACGCGGCGTAACGGCCAACACGCCTATCGAAGTCGAACATTCTACAAACTGCCTTTACCGAATTTGAGGTACAGAATGTCCATCTAAATGCATATGCCAAACAACGGTTCTATGTACAAATCATGCATAAAACAAACGATGCGCTTTTCTCCGAAAAATTAAACTACATTCCTAAAAGTTAGAAAAAACTCAGCCACTTCACTCCACACCCATCTTGTAAAGTCGTCAAATCAGCTTTGATTGTACAAGTACAATGTAGTCAGCATGCTCGTCATACCCAAGATGGACGTGAACTGAATTTTCAGACATCAAACTATAGCCGAACTGCAGCAACCATAATCATTGCGCTTGCATTGCTCCCATGTTGCTCGGATGTTTTCACACCCAAAAGTCTTAGTTACCGAATTCGATACAGAGATGTTGGCATCGACGCATCACAGCTTGTACAAAAACAGACGGGTAGAAATTATGCTCAACTTATGCACACAATGTCGCGATCACGAACAAACAGACAACGCATGATACTGGACACACCTCACACTAAATTAGTCCTATTCTATTGATTATAGAAATTACCGCGAAAGGTTCTTACTAGTGAGGGTATCTAATGCCGCTACGCTGTGTAGTGGCTCTAAAACATCGTATCTTATTTTACAAAATTTAATGTCAAGTAGACTGCTGCTGATATTTTCATTGATATCAAAAGGATTATGAATGCAAGACAGCATTCCCAGGCCCATATTACTACTTATTTTGAACAAGATTGCCTGTTGAAAATCGTAGGAACGGGCTCCAAATGATTTCACACCATTCAGTAGGATTCACTTTCGACGGAATCCTAAAATCTCAAATTGTTACACATCGAACTTGATGTTTATTGGCTTTGTTATATTTGGGAGGCCAGTCGAAACCACGTGCTGGCCAATACACTTAGGCCTATTGCGGAATAGTGGCGAATGCAGAAGTGCACCAGATAAAGGATTGTCGAGATTAGTAATCCATGAGTAAATAAATAGGCTGAAGGTTGAAACACCATATGACGAAACTGCTTCCGCCGGCATCAAATTAGCGCTTCAAAGCCGCAAGGCGCCATCAATTTTTCATTAAATAAACACAGAAATAGTGGGGTTCTGACGAGATTTTTGTTAGTTTGACGTATGTCCATATGTAGTCTGTCATCTGTGTCCATAAGCAGGTTTAAATAAAATGATGTAAATCTCAAAAACCTGGTTGAAAATTTACAACAAAGAGACTAAACGCTATTATGAGCAGCCATGACCTTTGCGAAGAAAGAGGTTACCCCATATTTTACAAGAGAATATCGGAGGAAAATAGCCACACATTATATCTAACTTTATGGTAAGCTGAGACAAGATTGTTAACTGAATAACAAATTTTTAGATAGGAGTGGGATGAAGATTTTACCTCCAAACCTGACACTTTGATGCAAAGACCCTTCATCACAAATTCTTAAGTCTTGAAAATGGCGTATTTTTCTGCCAGTCAACTTAGTAGGTTTTCAAACGTTCAATACGGAAGGAAAAGAAAAAAACTGTTGTTAGCGCGAATTTAATGTTTGGTTAAAAGTTGCCGCTGATGGCAAGGCCAGAATCACTCCAGTAATTTTTCCTGTTTTCAGTCTCATAATGGTCTCAGCAAATTTTATTCAGACGTCATAATCAGTTCAGACAGCATGGAAACGAATGAAAATAAACGTTTTTGTGTCTAAGATAAGATTGTTAACTGAATAAAAATTTTTTAGATAGGAGTGGGATGAAGGTTTTACTTCCAAACCTGATACTTTGATGCAAAGACGAATGAAAATACACGTTTTTCTGTCTGATCAGTATACCCAGGTTTATACTGCAATATTTGCTAAATATTTGTGCTTGTGTATTCGTCATTTTGATTTTCTCCAAGCAGCTCCAATCTGTCTATAGGCTTGTGCCATATAGTTTGAGATTACTTCGCTTCTTTACGACAACCTAAAGCATATAGCTGGTTGCATTTTGTTGGAATTGCAAATGAAAGACGAAGACAAATCAAAAAGACATTATGACGAGAGGTTGCAGTGGTCGTTTGCTGGTGTCTGCGGAATTATCCGATTCATACAGCATAACATATATAATATGCATACTTTGCTTAGCTAAAACCCTGTTCCCAACTGTCTTACAGCAAACACAATTCAACCGCCGTTTACTATGTGGATATCCTGTTTGGGCTTGGCATTCACACTAATGAAGTGACTGGGACGTTTTTATTTCTTCAATACTTAAAAGTGTTTGAACTTAGCCCAACCAAATTCCAATTAAAAGTTTCTGAAATGGTATGAATTTTTTTGGGAGATCTGGTGGGCGGGAAGAACAGCATACGATGGTTGAATCCGCGTAACTTCATGCTGGGTATTCACGAAATATTTTCCAGAACATGCTTTTCGTGGGGCCGAAAATAATCTTGGCTGAAAATTATGATTTTTCTTTGGTTGCTAGCCACGTTTCCGCCGGGCACATGTCGAAATGAAGAAGAGCCAACCGGTGTTTGTTTGTTCAATTTCTAACTGCGCATTGAAAACTGGATCGGTTGATATTCGTTAAACTGCGTAAAGTTTGCACTCCGATCTCTTTAACTGCGAAGAGGTACATGGGGAGGCCCTGAGCTAAGTTGAAGATAATTACGGAGCAACATTTAAGGGGCGTTTATTTGCGTTGGTGGTGAATTATCTCACTGCAGTTTGGCAAGGTTTATTGGAAACAGTGTACAATTTTCGGCACCCTTCAAAGTGTGTTGTTGAAAACAGATGACCTTAAGGTTGGTTCAAGTACTGTTACAAAGTAAAAATGTCGTAAATAATCAGATTTGACTGGCATTCATGACATCCCACACGACGCGAAAATTCAGCCAACTTGGAGGTCTCTGCTACATGGACTCGAGCAACATGTGAGGTTGAGGGAATCTAGGTTGTGCGTCTATCTGTTTAGTCAGAAATAGCAGTGAGCTTGGTGCTGTTACAAGACGTCTGCAGCACTACTATGAACTCCACCTTCGCACAAACCATGCTGCGTTTCCCTGCACGATTTCAACATAGTTAAATGGAGAATAACATGCAAATATTTTGCACGTTTTTATTTACCTTCCGAGTGGTGGAAATTTGCGTGCGCATGGTTGAAATTTAATGACGTCTACAAAATCTAATGAATATTGTTCTGCAATGGAGGAGCGTCAACAGTCGCGCAGCTGCATTTGTCGGCGTAAGCTTATTGACAAAACCTGGGGTCAAAGATAACGTAAAATATGTCGGCGTACGGTGTCTACATTTGTGGTTGTGTGCACTGAGTTTTATTCAGCAACACCTGCGGGTTTCCTGTTTCATCAAATTACGTGAGCACAGTATCGTGTTGCTGCAGCTGTCCCTAAGTAGGCAGACAAGGAAAGCTCTGCACTAGCGTATTTGGTGGCGATCCGCTTTTTATTGCAGTACAGTTTTCGCTCCTGTGGGATGAATTTTAGCAGCAAGATTTGATGTAAAGCATCGAGTAACACAAACTATGATATATATCGCAGTTGTTATGCAATTTTTCATAAATATTCAGCTTGATTACCATTATTGCGACGCAGTACAGCATTTTGGTTCAGCACAGCAAATTTGTCAGGTTAAAATTAGAAATTTGCAACTCTGGTTGGCAATGTGTTATTCAAAACACATTTTACGTAGGCCAACATGCCGGTCATCTATGTACAGCATATATGTACTCAAATATTGTTATTTTGATATTCTTTGTATGGTATTCAATACAACATACTGTAGTTAGTATTTAGAATTTGCTTTTTATTATTTATTAATATTATCATTAATTACTTATTCATTATTCAAACTTCTGTCAGATCGCTTCCTTTTTTCAAGGTGCAACCACCTATATGCTCGAGGACAGCAGGGTGCTCATTGATCCAAAATCCTGCAGACCACAACATGTATACACTTGCTGGATCTCAATCGAAAATACGAGGTGGATACAGCCTCATACTTGCTGTACATTAAATAAGCAGAAAGACATCAAGGTGGTGTATATTATCTCATTTTGGGTATTCAAAGCCAGACTCAAACCTCATTCGAAGGCCTCGTGAGGTGCAAACACAAAGAAGGTGGCTGGCCGAATAATCGTTGACAAAAAAACTTTCTTCTACATACGAACGCTCATTTCTCCTAATCGTGATCGCGTTCGCATAGAAACCCACCCTGGCTTGCCTGACGCAAATGGGCAAGAGACGGTTCACCATAACTTATGGTTCCTTCACTGGAAAGAATATTCTAACAAGCCTGGCGAAACCGCCCCTTGGTCGTGTATTTTGCAGAATGTCATCGCTCGTCACTGTACGCATAACAGTTGCACAGAAGGGAGAGAATCAAACGTGTGGGTTTCTACTCACACGCCTTTCCCCACTGTGATACAAAGAGGAACTAACAAAGGCCATCAGTTTTCAGAGCACCTTACCGAAGATTGGCGTTATATCCAAGAATCATTTATAAATTCGGAAACCTGGGTGAAGGCTATATTTAGGGCGAGTTGAAATTCACCCAAATTAACGAGACTCTAGATCAACGTCTTCACTAAACCATCTAAACCCATCGATTTCTAACCACAGTGATGCTGTGAGGCACGTCTCGCCGGAGCGTAATATCAGGTGTACGTGTTATGGTCGTTGCATTTTCCTTAGCTGACAATAATTCAACACACTAGTCACAAGTCACAAGAATAAAGAAATCTACTCACAGCAATGACCCTAAAGTCTGCTACTACTGAAAAACCTTCATTGCTAGTATAATTATTTATAATAACCATGGAAGTTTCTTCCGGAAATTCGTAACTACTAGTCGTCAATGCCCTCAAAATGTAGCCAGCGTGATTTTGGAATTAATCGTAGCTCAGTAGCTGGTTATGCTACACATTTTTGAGCGCGTCCCCTAACTGGTGAACCCGGATGTCTCCAGCAAAACACCGATTTTCTGACAGAATTCACTCATAACGTACGAGCTTGTAATTGTGGTCGGATTATTTTAGCTAACCCGGTGGCACTCTCGTTGAGTACCTAATACAAAGACATTATCCAAAGACGAACTTTATATTCAAGATTAGGCTTCGTTCTGGTCTAAAGTGGTCAAAGCTTGATCAACCGATGAACAGGAAATTAAGAAATAATGGGGCAACATAGGGATAGACCAGCGTATGAAGTTACGAGGCATCATCAGACCTGGGTGACCAATGTTGCACAATCGATCTTACGATGAAAAGGTGCAATCCACTGTGTGGATAATTTGCCTTGAATAGTTTCAACTCTGGGGATAATAAGAAGAGTACTGAGGGAGGAATTCATTGCTTATTGGCATACATTACCTAAAATGGCGCTATCCGGGACCTCATTTTAGGTGCTTTCATTATCAGAATGCAGCTTTCGAGTACTTGTGTAGGTGGGGCTAAATGGCAACAGTATCTTTGATCCTCACAGAAGAGGTATCAGGGTGGCGTTATGTGCAAACGCACCAGCGGGGAATGGGAAGCGGGCGAAATATATTTGCGAGTTGGCGTAAAGGTTTGCCATGCTCACGAAAAGTTCAAAGTTCAGTTGGTCTGGAGTGACTCGAAAATAGTGTTAAACGTTGAATGCTGCAGGCGATTTTTGTTGTCGTCCACAGATGTGATTTTGAACGTTAGCCATTAGTGATTGGTATTAGAGCCACTTGTTTGTGTTGGCTGAGTCCTTTCAAACACGTGGGAGACGTGTAACCATAATAGAGATAGAGCGATGCCAACAGGGTTAATTCCCCTTTTGGCGGACGAGCGAATGTCGGCTGGAAAAGTGTTTTATTACAAGTTAAAAAGAACAACGAACGAGAGGATTACGATATCCAGAAGGCAATTGGCTAGGTCCCTCAAGCATCCCTGCTGCAGAATATTATACCTGTGGACATCGCCGGGTTCCTATTTCAGTGTTTTACATTCTACTTATCTGATGGGTCAAACGTATCACAAATTGGTGACACTCATCCCCACTTATGATCACCAGTGCAGCCATTCTTGGTAGTGTGTAAGGCCCAATCCTTTCCTCATTAAATATCCACGACATGCTTCACGTCTTATCCCATGGTAAACTATCCCTTTTATGGGGTGAGTCGAAAATGGCTTTCATATTTCCTTTCCCTCCTTAAAAACGGATTCCGCCAGATCAAATATTACGTAGACCCATCGACTCGCTAGTGTAGTGCCCATAGCCTAGGCTTTTTCCAAGTCCCATATAACTTCCTGCGGCTGTTCCGACCCACCTGATTTGTTCCAACTGATGGGGAACACTGTCACTCATTTACAGAGATCAAAGACCTTGGTCTCAAATCCTCTTGTAACTTTAGTTTTTCTCATCGAATGCAGTTCTATGTTGCTGGGAAATGTAGGCCCTGGGAGCAAGTCAAAAGAGGGAACTTATTGTCCGTGAGAGTTTGCAGCACTTGGAGTCCGGACGGCGAGAACGTGTTTTTCCGTAGTTTGGCTGCTACACGCATTCCAAAGTTGTCCGTGGACTTGTGGAGAATCGCTGACCTCCTGCTCCTTGGGCGCGCGTTAGTGCGTGTGATGGACCGAGTTGCATGCCTATTTAATGTGTGCAGTGTGAACAGACGGTTTTCCTCCGTGTTTGATGCTTGCACGAACATGAATACAACTTGACCTATTGTGGTTGAAGTTCATAAGCCTGGCGCGTTACGCAAGTGATAGTCGCGTCAACAAAAACGGATGAGAACCTGTGGTGTACAAGTTGTCGGCTAAGGTTGAAATTGGGACAGGAATTGTCAAGCTGTTTAAGTTTTTGTGACGCTTGAACTGGTGAGTGACCTCTAGACTTCCTAATATTACGCTATTCGGCACAAAAGGTCGCAATGTCAATGATTTCATCAATGTGATGTCATCAATTGTCAAGCTGTGTGCGACCAATTGTGGAAATCTTCGCTGCCTTCTTCCTTAATAGACAAAGTTGTAGGCTAGCACTTGAGACCGTCCAGCTTCCATTACCCAGAAATGTATTTACACGGCCAAAACCTATCACCTACAGCTCTCGCTGAATTATGTCGGGCCTGGAACCATCATTTACCGGAAAACTTAGTATTGCTACACAACCCATTAGGCACCCGCACACAACATCGCTGTACGCCTCTGCTTAGCTGGTCAGCTGAAGATCCGTCATCGTTTTCCCAGGGTTCGAACGGTCTGGCGATCTCCGTTGTGTTCCAATAGTCGCCTCATCCGCGACCTGCCTGTTCGGGTGGCTGTTCGCCGTTTGCTTGTTTGAAATGACACAACTGCTCGGCTAGCCTGGTTTTTCCTCGACCGGGCAAAATATGTGGCAGATGGAGTTCTTCGTTATTGCACAAGTCGCAATGGTTGCTGTTTCGTGGCATTTCACGCCGGGGATCCGGTAGCAGACGCGAGTGATGAAAACAACGCATGGTGTTCGGTGCGTCTTTTGGCAATGTTCGTCTGTTGCATTGCATCATTGTGTGTTCGTATAACCTCCACCTCTCCGGCACCACTGGTACTCCACCCATCGCCGATGTTTCTGAACGTAACTCTTAACTAAGAAAAACTATAAAACAGCACTGTTGTATTCGGTTTGTCTCCGCTGAGGCGGAATCTTCTCAGTTGATGTAATTTAATTGACAGACTATGTACTTACGGGCTTACGGCTATGTCTGTGTAGATGGCAGGAGCCCGATGACCTACTTGGACATTTTATCGCCCGCAAGATTTACATTGCCGGTGCGTCTTGCTTGACGAATGAGTCTGAACAATCCAAAGTAGTATAGTAGTATCAGAATCACTGTCTGCTGAGACAAATCTGTTTCTAAATAAATGCAGCTTTTTGAGGCGGTAGACATTGAACTCCACTCACCAAGAAAAGGAGTCAGCGCAGAGACACTTGTGCGCTAGCATCCCATCCACAGAACGCGCCCAGCCCTGAGAACAACTGCAAGTTTCAGACCATATATCACACAGTTAATCGCTTCTCGATTACCGGGAAGACGGGCAACATAAATGTGATGGTGTTGAGGGCATCCCTGCGTCCACTGACCAAGACAAGGGGCCAGCGCAGAGACACATGTGCGTTACCATCCCATCCGCATAACGCACCAAGCCCGGAGAACGGCTGCAGGTTTCAGACCATATATTACACGGTTAATCGCTTATGGATTACCGGGAAGACGGGCAACATAAATGTGATGGTGTTGAGGGCATCCCTGCGCTTTGGAATGGAGAAACACTAACGAGACTTGTGTTCTGCTGTTCTTTTGGTTCGTACCGCCTCTGCAAGGCGTTGAATTACCATTTTTTAGGGTTGCGTGTAAAGTTTTGAACTATGGCGTCGCTAGGACGTGTGCAAACAGTAAACAAAAATCCAAAACAATTGTGAAACAATGAATGATGAAGCGCCAGAGAAATCAGCTCAGCTAACAAATCCGCCAAATGCAACTTCCTACACAGATATGGAAACACACAAGACGTTTGATGCAGAGGAATGTGTTTGATTGCGAAGACGTCTGTGCGCACTAGTAAACAGTGACAAAATTAAGTAAGTAAAGAGGGAGTATTTTAGAAAGCTCAACCAAAATTATTGGCTGTGTAAACACTCTCCGAAACTGTGATAAGCTTTTGTCTCATCCTTGTAGTTAAGTAACATGGTAGACGATGTCTCACCTCGAATTGGAACGCGTATCTGCGATCCGATATGTCCTATCACAAATTGTCCATTCATTCCAAGGTGTGATAAATTATCATTGCATTATTTTACCTGTCTCATACGTTCTAAAATATCGTGGGAAAAATGTACCATGAAATAACTGTAGGTGTGACCAGGTATTTGACGAAAATCTGTGACTTTTTCCGTTTAGCCCTTTTTGCCTTTTGTAACTTTGAGGCCCTAAAACACTATCAGTTATTTTCCGACCAGCAAATGGCGCCCATGCCCTAATTAGACAAAACGGTGTTACACATACATACATATGTATTCCATGAAAAAGGATGTAGAGATGGCATACATTTGAGCCCACGTGTTACTTAAACAGATGCACATGGAAACATAAACCCTTGTTTTTGGTAAAGAGGGTCATTTGTCGCCAAGCTATTCAGTCAGGTTTAGCGTCTCTCTGGACCTGAAAAAAATTGACAGCACACGAATAAGTACTCTTGTACTTCAGTATAACACCATTAAGGAATCTGAGGCGCCCGATGATCAAAGTGACTCTGCAGTTTTGGTGCTGATTCCTTGTTGGCCTGATTGAAGACATTTCTTGAACTCTGTTAAGCTTCAACCGCAAAGCCCTGCTTAATTTGACCTTCCGCAGAATCATGAGAAGCATCGATGACAATCGCTTCCAAATCTTTTCCTCACAAGAAGAAAACCCAGGTAGTTCATGTTAAGAAGCCATGTGGTTCTAAGTCTTGTCCTTCAACAATCACAATATTCTGGCAAGGGAGTTTGTGTCAACTGGGAGATTTGTATGATTCACCTGCTATTCCTGAACGTACATGCTCGTTCTTTCTGCTTGAGACAGTTTTCGCGGTAAGTGTCAACCTAGAACTACGGCTTTCGCATCGGTTGTTCTGGATTTAGCATTTACGTGTATTCATTTATTTCCAGAGTTGTGACGAGTTCTGAGGCTTTCTAAGCCAGTTGGTGCAATGGGTGCAACAGCACTGTTCTCATCGAAGGTGGAATGAGGATTATGCATCACAGGCAATCAAGTTACGTGGGATGCTCTATCCCCCGCTTCAACAGAATCTCTGGATATTGCTTAATATTACAGAATTGCTAGCAATACTATTATTGTCAGCCATATGGAAAAAATGTATTCTCTCAATCCTGTAACCGCCTGTTGCTTTAATTTAGTTATGGCCAAGAACGAGATTTTCAGAAAAATTAACGATTAACCCTAGTATTTTATTACAAAACATTTTCTCTTGTCATTTGTTTAACTCGCACCTGTGAAACAAGCGGGATTGTAGGTAGAACATTTGGCCGTCCCGCAAGCCAAAGAATTCAGGAAATTTATGCCCTCTGATCAATAAGATTTGTTTATCCATGTTAACTTTTCAGTAACGGAGGTCATACGAACTGAGGATGTTTTGTGATGCAGTTTTTTCCACGGCATGTTTCTTAAACACGATGTTACCTAGGCTAGGCCGCCAGGCCACAATATGACATTCTGAAATTATTCCATTGAGAGGTAATTTCGAATAAGTTGTTTCCATTTATTTAATCATAGGCGTGCATTATTAAGCATCACAGGCAGTGACCATAATCCACCGTGTTCTTGTGGGAAGCAATTGTTTACCTGTCCTGACAGTATGTCTGTACTACCTTTCCCCAGGTCAAAACAAATTCTTGTTTGAGTCTGCTATTCACCGCGTCTACCTCAAAGACTCGATATGCATTTATAATCTCTTATGAGACTTTTACCCTTGACACGCCTAACAAATTCGGTCAATCGTGTATTGTTGGAGCTCTTTGACCATTTGCGTTATCGCATGTTGTTCGCCAAAGTATGTTGCTACCCAAAACTAATTTAGCCTCACCTCCTGGCTGTGTTTGGGTTTCCACCAGTTCGTGAGACAATGTGGACAAAATCCCCCATGTTTGAATTTTGCCCCCATTTTTATTATGGAGTTCGTACGTATAGTACAGCATTTTATTGAAGCGACTAAGGCATCCACAATTCAAGGCTTGTCATTCTACGCGTCACTCAAATTGGCCTTCCCGAATCACGGAATCACGGATTGACGGATTGATATACAGGATCGAGTCCATTGCCCAAGTTTCCCGGGTCGCTTCTGTTCTTGTCGCTCAGTGGTTCTCGTTCACCTAAAACGCACAAGTGGAAAAAGGGTGTAGCACAGCTCTTTATGTTCTCAGCGCGGGGCAGTATACTTGCCAGCGCGAGGATTTGCATAAATAAGTGTCTAATAGTGCTTTAAATTGGTTGCGTGAACAACCGTCAGAGGAACGTCATTCCAAGCAGCTACTAGCCGAAAAGAGAAAAGATTTTGTCTGATGAATGTGTGTGCTCAGCTTGAAAATTTTCCTACTATGACCCCGCCTGGTGTTTGCAGGGTCAACGGTAAAAAACCTGTTTGCCAAGCTTTGTTCAAACAGGGCATAAGTAAGAATTAAGTGCTTTCGCAGGAGACGGTACTCCAGGGGAAAGAGATGAAGCATCACGAGACGCATTTTGTAGTCCACGGATTTGAGGCCGGCAACCATTCTCCTGGTGGCTCGCTGGACACGCTCAATGAGGGTGACGTCTTTCGTGCGTCCTGAGTAGACAACTTGGTTGGCGTATTCCAGGAGTGGTCTGAATTAGAGTTTTTGGAAGTCTATTCGAGTAATACGGAGGAAGGTGCATCGGAACACCCGTAAAATGGCGAATGCCTTCCGGGTGGTTTTTTCATGGCGCAGCAAGAAGGACAAGTTTGAGGAGACCTAGATGCCCAAACGTTTTTAACATCTATCCTCATGATGTTTTCTGGTCCTTTCTCACCATGCATAACAAGCGCACTCGCTGAGTCTCCTCCAAACGTCATATGGAAGCACGTTTCGTCATTCAGAGGAAGATGCCAGTCCAACGACCACTGGTTGACAACATCTACATCCATTTGTAGGGCCCTGGCATTGGAACGCCAGGATTTCAAGTCGTCCGCAAAAGGTAGACATGGACTTGCAAGAACATCTAAGAGGTCGTTGACGTAGATCAGAAACAGCATTGGTCTCAGAACGGAATAAACCGAAATGTTCCAAAACGGCATGATTGAGGTAATTCAGAAGAGCAGTCACATAAATATCTTTTGAGGAAAACGTTCTTTGTAAAATGATTTATGGATACACTTTCCAAAAATAAATGCGTAATCTATTCATCCATCACAATTCCCAGCCACTGAAATGCGTGCTGAGTTCTTGCTAGCACGTACCATAGGCTAAATAATGAATATCATGCACGTACTATGCTTTGTTTTAGAATACTCACCAATTTCCCCCGATCCTTAATTCCAAGAATGCTGCATTAATTATTTATCCACGCCAAACTGCGCGGCCCGTGATTTACATTTTTCACCGGAAAGAATTGGGCCACTACTGAAATTAAACCAGGCGTCATGATTGAGCGAAATTTACTGAATCACTTGAAATCTGCTTTGTCTGTAAATGTTTTTGTCCCGCAAGTTGCCTAAACAAGGAACCTGATCCACTCTGATTCAAGTAAAACGAGTGGTCATCGGGTGTGCATGCATGCAATAATCCCAAATGTTCTTCTTTGTTAAAGAAGGCAAACACATGTTTGACCTGTGGCCTTTGTAAATAACTGTCACGGGTACCATTTCTTAGACAGAGTGAAGCAGTTCCGTTGGTTGGCTTATCCATCCAACCAAACACAGCGACTGAGTACAGAATTTAAACGGTGATGCACGTCCCACCAAATCGACGTGGCACCCCCTGCACTGTTATTTCATCATGTTATGAAATTTTACTTCCAATTGTTGATTTAAGCTTCTCAGTACTCCAATATGATCCAAACTAGTCGTCCACCTGTGTGGTCATGCAGTTTCCGAATTTCGTGTGTTTTGCCAATATCGGGGGCCTGAAGATAGTTGTACGCTACTTTTGTAACCTACATATATTGGTGAAGTGTGTATTGTATGCACATATAGGAACAGGGGAACTAATAAGCTAAGAGGTCTTCACCCACGTTTGAAGCGAATTCAGCTTTCTGGAAACTAACGCGTTATTTAACTAGAAAACTACAGTGTGTCTGCATCTCCCAAACTTTTGGAGTCACCCGCACTGTATTCTTACTCTCAAAATTATATAAGAAAACAATTTAAAACAGACTTCACGGACCACCAGTAAATCATCATGCTAAGATTTATTTCAGCCTTTACTCCGTCAGGTTGACCGCAGAGGATTGCATTGATTTTCTCATTTATTGACTTTAATCTTATAATACAAACTGAAATAAACACGGGTTTGAGACGTTTGTCAACGATGGAGTGATAATCCCGCTGTGTAATATGGAGTCAGTGAATAAATGAATTAAATAAATTAAATAAAAGGGCAAGGTACGTTTATAGACGAAGTCGGTGATAAATTGAAGAAGCAAACAGCGGCGACTTTGCCTTTCTCTGGCTGACGTTTCCTGATGTACTTCCTTGAGAGACACAAATGGTTAATATATTCCTTCAGTGTTTCGTGTAATATGTACTTCCATTATGGGCTGGTTTATACAAAGCTCACGTGAACTGCTGAATACGAATGCTCCATAGTTATGTTATAGTAGAATAAAGTTCGCTGGAAAACG
>NW_008752045.1:41245-72857 GCF_000715545.1 Opisthorchis viverrini | reverse complement strand
TAAATAACTGTCACGGGTACCATTTCTTAGACAGAGTGAAGCAGTTCCGTTGGCTGGCTTATCCATCCAACCAAACACAGCGACTGAGTACAGAATTTAAACGGTGATGCACGTCCCACCAAATCGACGTGGCACCCCCTGCACTGTTATTTCATCATGTTATGAAATTTTACTTCCAATTGTTGATTTAAGCTTCTCAGTACTCCAATATGATCCAAACTAGTTGTCCACCTGTGTGGTCATGCAGTTTCCGAATTTCGTGTGTTTTGCCAATATCGGGGGCCTGAAGATAGTTGTACGCTACTTTTGTAACCTACATATATTGGTGAAGTGTGTATTGTATGCACATATAGGAACAGGGGAACTAATAAGCTAAGAGGTCTTCACCCACGTTTGAAGCGAATTCAGCTTTCTGGAAACTAACGCGTTATTTAACTAGAAAACTACAGTGTGTCTGCATCTCCCAAACTTTTGGAGTCACCCGCACTGTATTCTTACTCTCAAAATTATATAAGAAAACAATTTAAAACAGACTTCACGGACCACCAGTAAATCATCATGCTAAGATTTATTTCAGCCTTTACTCCGTCAGGTTGACCGCAGAGGATTGCATTGATTTTCTCATTTATTGACTTTAATCTTATAATACAAACTGAAATAAACACGGGTTTGAGACGTTTGTCAACGATGGAGTGATAATCCCGCTGTGTAATATGGAGTCAGTGAATAAATGAATTAAATAAATTAAATAAAAGGGCAAGGTACGTTTATAGACGAAGTCGGTGATAAATTGAAGAAGCAAACAGCGGCGACTTTGCCTTTCTCTGGCTGACGTTTCCTGATGTACTTCCTTGAGAGACACAAATGGTTAATATATTCCTTCAGTGTTTCGTGTAATATGTACTTCCATTATGGGCTGGTTTATACAAAGCTCACGTGAACTGCTGAATACGAATGCTCTATATCATGTTAGAGTAGAATAAAGTTCGCTGGAAAACGTGGAAAATTTGTGACTCCGGCCGCTCAAGGTCACTCATACCCGGCGGTGGTTTTCAGCTTTAGTTCTTGCCAGCTGTCTATGTCTTTGAACTAGTGGGACCTCATGCCAATTGTTCCCAACAACTTGGAAAAGAAACATATTATTACCGTTTTATCGGACATTCCCGACTGTTTATGACATTGTCCTTTTTTGTGAGAACCCAACCCCATATATCCCCCCAGTTATGCCTCATTCTGACTACAAAAGTACGATCATGCCAGACGGTAATCCACCCACAAGTTGAGAATAAATATTATTATTATAGGAGACCGCTCCCACTCTGTTATGAAGAGTCCCCGTAGGGGTATCGAACGTCACGCCAAATACTTTGTTTCAGAGAGAGGCGGAAAGCACGATACCGTCTTCAATGATCGTCAGAGATTTGTCTACATTGAAGCACCTACTTCCACATTCAGCAATCCTGCTATCCCAACAACACCCACACCTACTCAAGATATTCCTCTCGCCAAACTCACTGCTTCCACTACTGGTTCCGGCTTTGTGAACCTCTGTATTTCCAAAACAAAATACCTGTCTCTTCAAATGTAAGGTTGCCAAGATGATTTTAGAACAAAACACAATGATTCCAAACTAATATCAGTATGTCTTACGTATGAAAAATCTTATATCAGCCGTCTTCTTGCATTTAAGTGCAGCACACATACACAACAATTCTAAATTTATAGCCAGGATCAAACAAACAGGCGTGCAAGCGCTAATGGGCAAGATAAAAACATTCATGCGCCCTCTCGTAACAGTCATCCTTATTCCACAGATGGAGGCTCGTATATTATTCCACCGGACACAAGATCAGTTCCAGCTGTAACTGACATGTGTTAGCTACAAAATAGGACTTGAT
This sequence comes from Opisthorchis viverrini, assembly GCF_000715545.1. NCBI lineage: Eukaryota > Metazoa > Platyhelminthes > Trematoda > Opisthorchiida > Opisthorchiidae > Opisthorchis > Opisthorchis viverrini. The sequence goes on along the minus strand of NW_008752045.1, from coordinate 70,959 downwards.
TTGTGTGTCTGTTTGTGACTCTGGAATGTGTACACGAGTCATATAATTCAAAGACGCTGGCGCACATGCGGAATTGCGCCGACGCCACAGACGATAATGAATGATGATGGATCGTTTCTAAATATACGAACGAAATAACGTTTTCCTTATTGGGCAAAGAACGCGACGTGTTCTACCTAGAAATAACGCTTGTTTACATCACCGCTAAGCACACAGGACTAATTTCTGCTAAATTTCGTACTTTTTCTACACCCAAAGTGTGGCCTCTGTGCAAAACAGCAAGGTGGGCTGATATTATGTGAAGGGTCCAGTCCATATATAAACTGCCATCGGTGTAAATCAAATATTCCTCACAGCACCCAAAAGCATACGGCCCCAATATTGCTAGCAAAACAAGAAAGCCTTTCATTCACTGCGTTTGTTATGAAGGGTCATCTCAAGGTTAGCGAGCGTTACGACAAATACTTGATTCCAGAGAGAGGCAGAAAGCACGATACCGTCTCCATTGATCATCTGAAATTTGTCTACATTGAAGCATTCACGACCACATCCAGCAATCCTCCTATCCCAACAACACCCAAGCCTACTTAAGATATCCCTCTCGCCTACCTAACTCCTTCCACTAGTGGTTCCGGCTATCTGAATCTCCGTAATTCCAAACCACAATACCTGTCTTTTCAAAGGTAAGGTTACAAAGATGTTTTTGAAACAGAAAAAAAGATTCGAAAGTAATATCAGTAAGTCTTGCGTATGAAAAATCTTATATCAGCTGTCTTCTTGCATTTAATTGCAGCACACATACACAACAATTCTCAAGCAGAGTTAAGGCCAAGATCAAACAAGCAGGGGCGCAAGTGCTAATGGGCAAGATAAAACCATTCTTGCGCACTCTTGTAAGGAAAAATTCAGTAACAGTCATCCTTATTCCACAGATGGAGGCTCGTATATTATTCCCCCGGACACAAGATCAGTTCCAGCTGTAACTGACATGTGTTAGCTACAAAATAGGACTTGATTTGTGTGTCTGTTTGTGACTCTGGAATGTGTACACGAGTCATATAATTCAAAGACGCTGGCGCACATGCGGAATTGCGCCGACGCCATAGACGATAACCTAGTTCAGATAATGAATGATGATGGATCGTTTCTATTTAAATATACGAAATAACGTTTTCCTTATTGGGCAAAGAACGCGACGTGTTCTACCCAGAAATAACGCTTGTTTACATCACCGCTAAGCACACAGGACTAACTTCTACTACATTTCATACTTTTTCTACACCCAAAGTGTGGCCTCTGTGCAAAACAGCAAGGTGGGCTGATATTATGTGAAGGGTCCAGTTTATATATAAACTGCCATCGGTGTAAATCAAATATTCCTCACAGCACCCAAAAGCATACGGCCCCAATATTGCTAGCAAAACAAGAAAGCCTTTCATTCACTGCGTTTGAACATCTTCCCCTATTTGCTAAATTCAGTGAAGGGTGTAGACTTCTAACACTGCTCGTATTCAGGAGTAAATGTGGGCTGAACAATAATTCGGAGGCAAGTGATATGATCAAATATCGATTTGACTCCACTCTGGGGACATCGGAAAATGACGCTTTAGAGAGATTGACGATTGATTGGAATAAACTTGCTCTTGGTCGTGGAGCTTTCCTCCCTGTATGCCATTGCACACTTCACACATGAAAACGGATCGTCTGTTCATTTTGTGATACCCTTTCAGAATTAAGACGGAGAGGTTCTCGTCCGGCTCATTATATTAGAGATTTAATGTCGACTCACTGATTGATCCATTATCAAACGTTCTCTTCTGAAAATAGTCACACTCTGCAAATTATCCAGAATGTTTGCTTCATAAGGAGAGAAACACAGGGAAAATTCGCTTACCATATATGTGTTCCTACTCCTGCACTCTCACAGGCAACAATTTCCGGTCGAATGAGTTGATCCATTACCATTGGTAGAACCAATGATATTGATCACACTGTCCAATTTTCAGTTCACACTTTTATGAGATGATTATCAAATGGCAATCTCAGAAGCTCATTTCTGATACTTGCGTGCATATATATTGCAAGAACCCATGTGTGTCACATTCAGCATCCCTCTATGTGAAATTTCGTTTTCATTCTATACTACTTTTGAAGGGAACCGGTAGGTTCAACCAACAAAAGTTTACAGCCCATGTAATTTAATGTGTTTCTTTAATGGCTGATGAACATTTTGCACACTGATCTTGACGTAATCCTTTTTGGGTCTCTTCACTAAGCCGCTGATTAGAGCTAAAAGTTTCATGTCGGCTTCAATAAAGTAAATTTAATCAGCTGATTTGTGGCTAACAATCAGGATGTGAAGGTTTCTATGTTGGATATTCGCAAATTATTTTGGATGCTGCGTACCTTATGTTGACATTAAAGATTGGAAATGGAGGGGCGAAATACTATCATGTGGCTTTTTCAAGAAACATAAGGCCGGTGGCGTCGCCCCATAATCTTTTCGTATCCGCCTTGGGTGCCTAGTTTCCCAAATGTAGCTTCCCCATTTCTGTGATAGTCGTAGTGCTCTACGGCAAAGATACGCCAAAATTATACTTCTGTATTAAGGTTACATTACGGTGAATGTAGAAATGGCCATGTTTCCTCATCAAGGCAGTCGCATTTTCATGTATCTGATTAATTACAACAGAGCTCAGCAGGTGCCATTTTTCGATTATCATTGTATCAAGCACATAACGGTGTCAGCTGCATGTTACTATCTCAAAAGTTTTCTGAGATTTCCGATTTGACCCAGGATTTTAACGAAGGGTACGGCTAATTAACCTTCATCGTTTCCGCAAGTTTTTTTCAGCCAACCCATATTGGGATGTAATAACAAATTTCAAATATTGAGTAAAAATGAAGCAAACCGACTTCGGCACTCGGCTTGATGAATAAAGTTACATAAGCTGCCTCGAAAAGAGGATTTTCTGAAGAGGCTAAAACCAGCGTTTCCAGGAATAACTTTCATCTTCTTGTAGCCGCTTTTGAAGTGGCGACTTTATAGGGTGATGCGTTGTGCGCCACATTCTGCCTGAAATGGTAGTATGACAACCTCATTCTGAATAACCAATCTGGTGGTAATTCCGTATTTTGTGATGAAGGATCTAATGTCGCAAACCTGAGTTCTGTGAGGTATTCATGTTTGAACAGAGCTCGTAACATTGTGAATCGGTTTCTTTATGGCGTCGACCGTTAATAACAGTCAAAGTGTCGCACTGGCCTTTGGCAAGGTGAAATTCTAGATTCGAGTGGTTTGACGAGAGCGTTTCGCACCTGTTTAGTGAAATACCGCTGATGGACTTTTTAGCGAGGTAACTATTGACACTGGTCAAGCAAGCGGATGGTTCACCTGTGAAACAAGGAATAAGTAAGTTTTGCTGGAGTGCGTGTAAAACTGTGCTCGTGCTTCATGCGTCTTGGTTATCGTATGCTTTTGAGCAATTTCCACATCCACAACGACATTGAAAGGAATGTGTTGAGTTTTTGTTCGGCTTCCGCATGATTGTATTTTTCCATCCCCGGGGTGCTCCGGATGTGTTTTGGGTAATACGTTTGGCTACGGTGGATATTTTGGAATAAACGCTGGTTGCGCAAGCTTCAGGTGGAAAGAAATAACCCAAATTTGTCAACTGTAGGCGCAAAAAGTATAGGTAAAACGAGTTGAAGCCAAAAATGTATAAGCTATCCTAGCCCACACTTAAAAACGGTAATAAATGTGACGGTTCCCAATCTCCTAGATTTTTAAAACCGGCCTCGCGAAGTACCGGAGCTGAACTCATTCCAGTAACTGAGATCTGAGAATATTTCGTGTTAAGTTGGGGGACATTTGACAATGTAGACGGGTCGGAAATGATTTTCGCTTGCTCAGGTATATCACGTCTGTTCATTTATTGGGTCCGGTTGTCCTGCCTGGCATCTCATTGACCAGGAGGCTCAGGAAATTTCGCTCGCTGAATTCGGTGGCACAGTGCTCTCAACTTCATGTTGTAATCACGTGGGTTCTTTATCCGTGTCATGAAATGTATCACAGGAAAGAGTTGTTTTCGATTGTTTTTGGCACATTAAGTTTGGGTACAATAGTGAAAAATTGGTTTCATTTTGAACAAGTGGTGTCAATTGAGAATGGAGCGGTTCTTGGGAACGATAACCGGTGTGTAACTTCATCCCTATATCAACAATTCCTGATTGCCCCAGAAAACGTTTTGAATGTATGTAGCTACATGTAATTTAATCGGATCCCTTGCGAATAGATTGTACAGGAACCTGTCGTGAGTTTAGTTAATGAAGTGGTTTGTAGTGCACTCAGTTAGGCACAGCAGGTTGGAACTTAAAGTTTTATGACACCGTGCTATTGACGTCAAGGTAGATGGCTTGAAAGTTACACACCCTGTTGCGGCGTTTTCTAATGAAGTAAACCTACAGGTTGTGGTGAACAAAACGACCAATTTTTTATCTCCGAAAGTGCGTAACACCCGAAACTTCCCCTGGATTCTAAGAAATTGAAGGATACGAATAATTTTCTAAGCGGCTTACGATATTTATATGAGTTTCAAAGTAACTCAGATGCTATATTTCCACATGCAAACGGGACCAAATATGTGCCCCGTAATATTTACGCTGCCAATAAGTAACGACAGCACATACTACTTTCCTGGCAAGTCCATTGCACAGCGCATAATGTGTGTCAAACGAACTACTCGTTAAGTCTGTGCAGATAACTGCAGTAAAATATTATAATAAAAGATGAACGGTAGAGATGGTCCCTCCCACGCAAGCTGTAAAATAAATTGTGGGGCATTTTATCCGCTTCCTTGTGAACCGGTGTATGATGTGTGGGTTATCCTGCGCTTTTGTCAAACGCCAAGTACCTCCCGATTCGTGCATGGAGTGCATCCTGCGCAGTATTTGAAGCAAATGGATGAGTTTAAACCTTATAGCTGCCCGTCACTACATTTAGGTCTCCTGATTCCAGGTATTCCATAAACCTGCAACCACCACTACTTTGCTGGGACAGATACAAATGGAGGGAAACATGTGTATCGCCAGTGCTGTCCATTTTTCACGTAGCCAATTCTAGAAAGTTGTTTACTCTATTCGACATCGCGTTAAGGTTAATACGAACGCTAACTTTAAAAGGCGTCAATTTAAAATAATGTTACATGCATAGAGCCCTTTGATGCTGAATACAATGGGGTCTTAGGGCACCACTGCAAAACGGTAAAGTTCAGGACGTGTTTGTTCATTAGCACAAGGTATAAACAGAAACACGTTGCTGCTTACCACTACGATCGATATCAGTGAGCCGATGCTTTCAATAAGATGAGTGATGAAACGTTTGAGATCAAATAGCCCAGCAAAAATACACATTACTTGAGTATTCAACATTTTCCTGTATAATGAAGAATAGAGTTTGCCGAGCACATACGCTCCAGCAAAGATAATTTGATACCCCAAACGGTATTTCAATTAAGATCGTCCCTGACCACTAAGAGAATCACGTTTTCGATCCCATGTCGATTCAGTCGGTCTGATATTGATAAACATATCAATTTTCCGGGCAGTTCAACTGAGGTGTTGGACCTTGAATTGACTCAATCGAATATGTTTACCATCCGGAAATACTGGCGCAAAACTTAGTGTAATTTGTGAGCGGGCTGCAAACATGTTGACGTCACACTATTGCAGCAGCCATCAATGTGACAATCACAGGAGAGTGATAATCAGTTTTCTTGGATAGAGAGCGAGTAATATGCAAATGGGTACTAAATATATTTATAGCATGAAGGGGGAATAATTAGCACCTTTGTGACTTCGCTTAAAGCATTTCTTATTTGTATGTTACAAAAACAACTAATATACCTTTATTGATTTCAGCTTGCGCGATCTCTAGCCTTTTGAATGTCCATCACTGTAAATGATAATTATGGTCATATTATATGCTACACAACAAGCCTTAAAGTTTGAGTTGGGATGCATGGCTCGTTTGAAGGGTATTTTTGAAACCGCAATTTGCTTGAGTTCACTTATTTGGGAAGGGCACATCTAGAGACAATATCCATTTGTACATATTTAAAGTACTTAGACGTACGCGATCGTTGCAATGAAACACATCGTTGATGATCAGCTATCCAACATTTTCAATCCTTAGCTGTAGAAAAGCACGGAATAACCTGTTGGGTGTTACCCGATATTCACGGTATCTTCCAGAATATATTGCCGATACCATTTTGTTCTGCTCAATAAATGTGGCATAGTAAAGAATTGTGGACTTTTTAACAATTGGTCCAATGAATAAGCCACGAATATGTGCATACTGAGTGAGTGCGTTGTCTGCCCTCGAATGTGGTAGCGCTTCGCTTCACCGTGATTTATCTAATATATGATAACTATGCAAATTTTGTCGGACATGTTCAGCAATAGTCATCATTACAACATCAAAAGTAGAATGCAGTTGTGCACCTCAAAAGGTCTTCAGTAGGAATCTGCCACAGCCTGTAAAGCCACTTTACGACTGATTTCCAATCAATGCACCTACAAGTGTTCAGTGGGTGCCTGGTGGACAAAGTCTAAAGGAACTATATTACGATAGTGTTATTGGCTGCACTCCACACAATAAAACTAATTGCGTCAAACTGTAAAGAACACTATCGACCAAACGATGGGTCAAGTCTGTAGCTTCGTAAACCATACGTTTTCAGCCCCGAACAGTTTTTGAGAGGTAAATCGATTACTAAGTTTAAAATGTCTCGTCAATATTGTGATTGTGCGCATTCGCTGTAGTAATTCACTTAAAAATTAGCCCTCCTGATCACTCCTGAGGGCGGCTGAGGCCTTGGAATTATCCGGGTTTGCTTACGGTGTTTATACGTTACTCGGGTTAAACGAGCACACCCGAAATCAGTGTAATTCTACTTCAGACGCAAAGCAACGTGCGGCCAGGCGCGAACTTTTCAATCCCACGTATACCTGAAGCGCCAGATTCCGTCGTAGTTGTACTGCTTCGCTACAGCTTTTTGTGACACCACGAAAGGGACTGACCGAAAACTTTTGCTATCGTTGGTTAAACTAAACTTCATACGTTTTCTGTATTTGCTAGACTTGAGCTATGATGGTCACCCGCCCAACTCGCCCTCCGACTGGCAGACATCTACTTTCTGGGTCGTCTCTGGATGTAATTTTCAATTGTGGTACACATACGGATGTCGTGAAAATAGATGGGGTGAAGATGTGAGCTTGTTTGGACCTGTTGGCCCTCCTTGTCTATGTGCATCTTCATCAAGTGCATGAATAGAAGGCCAGGGTATGCAGGCGGGCTTACTGGACTGTAGCAAAGTCGACGTAAAAAACTGAGGATGGGAAGTGCAAACGGGACATAGAAAATATTGAGGTAATTGTTTTCAAAGTTTAACACAATCTGAACCCGAGTTCAACCAGCTATTGCTACTTGCAGAGCAAAGTAAATGGAATGCAAGAGGATACTAATTATTTAGCCGCACTTGTCTCCTGGATCTTTTAATCCAGCAGCAAGCCCAAGTCAAAATTTCAAATGTCAATTTTTAACCTGCTTTTGATGTGCTAGATGTGGTTTTCAACCTATTAACCGTCCGAGGTCCATTACTGATGTCGCACACCAGGTCCGTATTTAAAAATGTGCACCCAACAACCGGCAGCCAATTCACTTGGCGGTCATGTGCTTGCCTTATATTACTACACAAGAGAAACGCCAAATTTTCGGCTTAGTGGATTGAGTGATCAGATTTTAGTTGCGTGAAAAAATGTTCGTAACTGCAATTGGTAATAAACAATTCGTGGTGTGGACACATTTTAATCTCGTTTCGTACTAACGACTAACGTAAGAAATGGGTCTATTCAAGTCATATAAATTGTCCAGTCGCTGAATTCGCGTGGCTGTACTACCATCTCAGTCAAGTATTTGGAAAAGTCAAACTAAGATGTAAAGTGAGCTACCGGTGGGAAATATAGTGCTACAGATATCATCGGGCAGATCTTTGTCAGGAAGAATTCTCACTTGGATTCTATGGCTAGCCAAAATTGCTACGGAACGTGAGTGAACGTAGAATAGGATCGTTCGCTAAGCAATGATACATTTTGAGTGAGAGGTTTTATAAACTTCAGGCCATGAAGTTTCCACATCTGATTCCCGCTAGTTTTGATCGCGATGTCCTGCAAACCACCTCAAGCACAATAAACGTGCCTAAATTCCTAGTGCGTGAAATGGTCCTGAATATCTTGTGGTGTGGTTTCCGGTTCCATTTCTACTCAACTGAGAAATATTCACTCGGTGGCAACGGTTTTTATCAATCAACTTGACAAGTTGAAATTACAGCACCGATCTGGCGACAAGCCACTGGAATGACAGTAGTTACAACAGGCTAATGTAACCTGTAGGACCCTTGACCAAATCACCCGGCCGAACCAGGCAAAAATTTAGTATCGTTTATCTCGGAAAACTGCCTTATTATCACGAAATTATGTCCGCAGCTAGCGCTAATGACATTGCGTGCGGATTCTCCAAGTGTGAAGTAATAAGAACTACCACAGAGAACACTGCTTGTTGGCCTGTTCGTTGAGCTGGGCTAGTGGTTGTGCCACAACCACTAACACACCACTACGCACCATTAAGATCCTCATTAACGCACCGATGACGTCACCTATATTGATGAGACATTTGTAATCGGATTGCCCAGCGCAGCGAACAAACCAACGAGGATTTACGTCACCTGAGCTACCAGCATTTTCCTCTATGGAAAAAGAGAGAAAAGTTTTTGGTGCCAGAATTCCAGGCTATAAAGTTTTCAATACCCGCGCTCTGCAGATTTCATTTAAAGTAGTCCGCAGGTAGCTGGAAGCAGAATGGCGAAAGCAGACAAGAGACTATTCGGGCAAACTGTTCTTTTCTAGAGCAAAGGGTTTAACAAATTGATGTCTTAATTAAGTAGCATCTGTGGACGCAGTTAACTTAAGGCCATGGCATTTTAGGTTCTGCGTCTTGTTCTGTTGAAAATTGGATGAAAAATGTGAAAGGCCTCAACCATTCTGCTTTGAAAACGTGCTTTGATGTGGGAATGAAATTGCAACGTCTGCTGCTGTTTTGCGTTCGGCCTGCCGATGGACCACACTGCTGGCGGTAGAACGCCCTGGTTGTGACCTTATTGTGTAAGTACAAACCAGTGTGTATGTAAGCATTACGTTAGCCAACCTCGTCGATTAATAAAGAGATGAACAATGATGAACCAAGTACGCTTCCGCCTGACCAATATTGCGTTAACATTATCTGGACTCACTGACGCGTGTGAAAAATGCGACAACTTCTTAGCCTCAGATATTTTCGATTTATCTCCTGAAACTTACACTTGATGATCTAAGTCATCAAAACCTGACAGTCACTGGCATCCTTGAGTACAAACTGAAGAATCATGCGTTGTAGATGGGCCGCGAATTTTACAATAGAACTGAGTTTAAAATTTCACTTGGAATTATTTCACCGTTTAGCCCTTTATCGAATAGTAATGTACCTCGTTCTAAAAATACTCAATTTAAACCTTTGAAGAAGCCTACGTATGAGATTAACTGAGGGTGTTAGTGCTGATCGATTTTATGTTAAAAAAACTTGCTTGTGTTAGCTGTTTGCCTACCTATACGAATCGATGCGTTTCGGATTGGTAACCGCCCTTCCATAAGGAATGCGGGAAAATCGATGCTAACGATAGTCGTGTGACTTGTAGCCTAAACATATTGTGAAAGATGTCGCTTTCAATCACGTCAGTAAGGGCACTCTGATGACAAGCTCAATAACTAAGACTGTTGAGTTAAGACGCATAACCAAGGACGCCATGAATAATATGAATGCATCCCTGAGTCCCTGACGATACCATTATGCGCGTTTTTCCGTCAGCAAACAACGCTGTGTCACCGAATCTATACCACTAAAAATGCACAACCCATGTTTATTTTTGGGGTACATTTGCACTGTCAAAAGGACCTAAATGTGAGCATTTCGATTGCCTTCTGATGCTGCGGCAGCATGTTTCAAAATGCATAATTACATATCCGCTTTTCGGCTGACATTGACGCTAAAGTTTAAGATTACCTGTGACTTTGGCAGGTTGGTATCAAAACCAAATGCTGCACGAGTTTCTGTATCATGCTGTTGTGCAAATACAGAAGATTTCGTTTTGGCATTTGGATTGTTGGCGTTTGGATGTTCAAAGGTAAACACCATACACGAAATCTGGAATCGTGAATACTCACTGAACATCTATAGTTTCGAATCCTTATGTATAAAAGACAGCTAATTATCAATTATGCGCACTCGTTCCCAACCACATGTGGCAGCCAACCTGCATATTTAGTCCCTCTGACCGGATGGACTATTTTAAAACTCTTACGAACTTTGGTCGGACACTAAGGTTTATGGGGTTTCTCGCCGTCTCATTGTGACGATGTCGAGTTTGATGCGCGGTGATCAACGCTTTATCCTCAGGCTGGTGATTATACCGCCAGATTTTGTAACCCTACGGTATCTGCAGAAGAGAATCCGTCGAGGTTTGTTGGATGTGCGTATAATCATTTTTGCATTAGTACCGTGATTCCGGATTCCTTTTCACAGATTGGCACGCGTCAGTCAAGTTTAAAAAGCAGAATGCCGCAACACCATATACAGAATATATTCAAAACATTTATATCAGCATGATATTTAACACCAGTTATCTGACCGTTGTTTGTTTCGTGATATCCCACGTAGTTCCCAAGGATACTAGAATTTTTCAGACAGTCATTCGAAGGGCATTGGTAATACTCGAGGAGGACAAATATCCCTCGTTGATTCTCATTTCTGCCTTGTAAATATGCACTTGCCTTTTACTTTCCCTAATAACGTACTCCGAAATGATTTGCCTACCAATTTAACTAGTGCAGGGTGTCATCCATTTAATCACCTACAGCTAGTAGTGTGAATAAAACCTTAAATAACAAAGCCTTTTTTACTCTTTGAGACATAGAATAAACAGTCCCTTAGTGGAAAGTTTTAACTTTGAGATGGTTTTGTCCAACCCTGACGTAAAACCGCTACCCCCTGTTTTCTAACATATTTAATAGCAGAAATTATGCAGCTAAACTATGCCTTAAAACCAATATCAAACCTGTCGCTGCTGTTATCCTCGTTTCATAAAAAATGTAAATTTTGATGATGCAGTCCGGACACATGCCTTTACAACGACAGAATTTCGAGTCCGTAACACCCGATAGGCTAGACTACTAATTACTTTTAACAAAAAAGTTATATTTCGCCGCAGCAGTCCTCGTTAAATTTATTGAGCCGTCACAGGCGACCGTACACGTTTACAGACTCACGTTATCTAACACCATATAGTTTTCAACAGAGTCGTAGTAATGAAATTTGAAGTATCTTTCTCCAATTTTCGAGTATGCCTGGAATTTCCGTTTCACATTTGAAGAACCCAAAATGTAATGAACAACACTGAAGATAATTTCAGACAAAGAAAGCCAAATTGCAAACCTGATGAATTATGTCTAAGTAACAAAAGTTGGCCCTAGGAACAGAGTTTTTGGACGGCCGAATTTCGCATTATACATTTGAGTTTGTAATAACTGGCCCTTTTCTATATAATGTAAAAACGTGTAGTATACATAAAATGTGTCGCATTGTATTGTTTGCACGTCATATTATCCGATTCATAAAAGAAAGTTGTTGAAAACCGTGGGGAAAAATGAAGGAAGGCACCCTCTTGTTTACGGAAGCAAATGAATTCAATCGTCATTAGGGAGAAGGCAGAAGTCTAGAAATTATACTTCGTTAGTAGCAATGGAGTCAAATAATCTCATATGGGAGAGATTTATTTCTCTCTGAGAACTTTTTTGAAATCAAAGTTTGTTCTAAAATATGGCGTTGACTGAATTTAGGTGTTAATGAAGAACCAGCATCATGTGTCCCACAGGTGAAATTCATACAGCCGCGCAAGGATTGCGCTAAAACCCTTGCCGAATTGTGCGACACATATGTTTCGATTTCAATGATTTGTGCTGTTTCAGCAGACAATGCTTGTATAAAATTGCCAAAGTAGTTGAGAGTGTAACGCAGACACGTTAGGAACGACTATTAGAAACATCAATAGGGCATATATATCGTTGAATCTAAGTTATTCGACACATACATACAAAATGCCATGAAAGCAGAAGCAGACATATTTATATATATTAACGGCCCTTTTTCCTTCGAGCACATCACCAAAATAATGGTTTTGATTTATTCCATTTCATCAGTGTTGCTTCTCATCGTTTTGTTCCCGGGTAAGAACATTCACTATTTTATGTACGCAACAACTCTCACCATGCAACTAAAAATATTCTGGCTACACGCATTTTTGAAGCGCAGCTATGTGTTCTGTAGCTTGTTTCGTAAAATTTATCGATGAGTTATTTTGTTTTAAAGACTTCCACATCGTAATTTTCTACAGGTCCTCGACGTAAATACTTCTTTTTTTGTTCTTATAATTTACCGAAACAAAATCTAGAATTAGAGGGATATTCGCAACCTCGTGAGTATTTCGTTTTAGTGCGACGCCGAAAAAATAATCGCGCCCAAAGTATATGGCATTTTAAAAGAAAAATTGACAGAGACAATTTGTTAATGTACTTTTATTATTTTGTAATGCTTAGATAATACATTATTCTGTACTTTGACCGCTCAAAAACAGTAATTCAGAAAGTAGAGAGGACACACATCAGTGAACAAGCGTTGTCAAATATAAGGTTTGACCAGAAACAGTTTTATTCTTAACATATTTCCACTAAAAATGCACCACATCCATGGTCGTGCAGAGCACATCATGATTCAAGCATTCAATAACCATTCACTATAGCGTGAAATGGTGTGAGATCAAAATGGCTTGAAGGCCTCTCAACAAATTGTTTTGTAGAAGGATTGACTTTGGGGGTTGATTTTGTATGAACCCAAACTAGTCTTTGAGCGCGAAGTAATTTTCAGCTTGTCTATTAGAATACATATCTTGATATTTTCCTGAAAGCAACTAAAATATCCATCCCTTAGTTTAAGCAACATGCGGCGATGACTTGTCCGATACACCTTTGGAATAGATGCAAAAGATCCAAAACGCAGCGCAAGTATTCGCAATTTTGCGGCTGACTAAGGAATTAATCATTGTAAAGATGTGTATTTGGCAATTTATGTCCACCAGATTTCCTACGTTTGCGCAACATATTCGGCGAAGCTGTGACATATTTTTTATTATTTTGATATCACTGACGATGACATAGAAGCATATGGAAGTTAAGAATCCGTGACGATTAATTAGTCGGCTCCATCTAACCGGAAACGTGTTTTTCATTTTGGATCCTCAAATGCCACTTAAATGCCAACAAAAAGTCGGTGAGTTTTATTTTAGATTTGGCGATTTCAAATAACACCTTAATTTGCGTCGAGATCGACATGCCAGGCAGTGAAAGACATGATCAAATTACTTTGCAATATTTTGTCCCAATTTCCTAGAAGTTATATTGATGGTACAGCTTATTTGGGTATAATGTGCAAACGCGTCCGCGGGCGCCTGTAGGATTAAAGTGAGAGTAAAATAAAACTTGCATCTTTTCTGCATCAGCCAGGCATAATGCTTTGATGTTTTATAACCAAAGTACTGCAAAGTATCCAAAATGACAATCATATCAAGGACCAAGTGAGAATAAAATAAAACCTGCATCTTTTCTGCATCAGCCAGGCATAATGCTTTGATGTTTTATAACCAAAATACTGCAAAGTATCCAAAATGACAATCATATCAAGGACCGTCAGATTCATTCATGTTTATTTGCTTGACGAAACAACTTCTAGTTTAGCAATCGAATTTATCTAAGTCACGGCGGTCTCGTGTCAAAATCCTATTACTCACATCGCTGTGCATGCAAAACAGAAGGTAAGTTTATTTTGCTTTTTCTGCCATCAAGTAATTTCGGACAAAATATACGGCAACACAAAGTAGAATAACCAGCACTAAACGATAAGCTTTCTTGATTAAATATTACAAATTTCAGACTGCGTACGAAATCGTAAGTCACGCATGAAACATGTTCCTCTTCACACGCTATTTAATTGTTAAAATCAATTTTGCTGTCAACATAAGCGGTTGGATGTTTTGATCCGGATGGTTAGTGCGAAGAATTGAATAAACAGTCTAACTGAGTGATCCTCACCAACAAGTTGAAAACAAACATTTGCCTCTGCAAATAAATATTGATCCAAAATAAGGACGAGCAAGCTTCAGAATCTTCAGCAAGCAAACATCCAGTTGTGATATTCCGAGTAAATCATTGTTGAATGCCTTCTGATTGATTGCGCGCAAATTTATCTAGTACTTTACATAACGTACGATATTAAATTCACCGTCGGCGATAAACAAATAGTTGCAATTGTTGGAAACAAATAATTCTCCAAGAAGTTAAATAGAAAACATCTGCTTGAATTTCTGTATTGTTAACAAATGATACAAAAAAACAGAATCTATTATGAGAGTTGCGTAACACTAGGCTTGCGTGCCTTTAAATCATGTCATGTAACCCAGAAAGTGCGTTACATAATCACTACATGATCTTGCGTCAATGTCCTCGTGATACCTAGTACCAATATGCGTAACACAGGGTGAGTTCCTGGATGACCTGATAGCACTGACAACAAACACATGAATAAGCTGTTGGTGTTAAACGAAATCAAGCGGCAAATTTTATGATACATGTGCACGTTGAACGGACATGAAAGCACTCAAATTCATAGAGTTTGCGATCTACCTTGCGGTTTTAGAATGACAGTAGTTTAAAAACTAAGTAACAAAAGTCATGCTAGGCTTATTTTAATATAATGAGGCAAATTGCATTATCATTTACCTGAATGCTGTTAATCAAACGATTCCTCGGATTATTTGTGCCGTGCAAGCGAGAAACGAACTAGCCGAATGCAGTAGCCTTCTCTGATCGGGCTTATGATTTTGGGTTACGTTCGAAAGCATCTGAGGTGAGAACGCAAACGTATCGCTCGCTAAAGAGAAATACCCTAGAAAACATGCTTGCAGCGGAGGTTTCATGAAGGTTTTATGAAGTTGTCAATCCACAGGGGAAGCTGGCGTTGCGAAAAGACTCCCAAATCAGCATACACAACAAAAAAGATGAAACGGTATGTACCCTGTGTAAGTCACAATCTCCAATGTAGTCAGCTCTGAATTATGTCGTAGCATATCCGACGTGTGTGCGCCCACTAACATCAAACATGACAGGCATATCTGATAACACTTGTTTCCAACAGTTGCTTCCCAGGCTGCCAAAAGTAATCACCCTCATACTAAAATGGGGCGATGCAAATCATCATAATCTTTTCGTTCTTGCTGATTCATATGTTGTCTTACACAGAAGGAACTCAGGCCTGTGCTATTAAAGGTAAGCACAACTAATGGCTCTCTTGACTGCAATGGGCTTAATACGCTGTTTTTGGTGGTAGTGATCAACCCCGGACAGTTTTTGTATTGTGCTTTTGTTGATCAAGAACATGAGATTTCTCCACCTTAAAAAGCCTTCACATGAAATAGTCGGGAGATATTTGCTGAGCAGCACTCTGGTTACGTTTTGGAATAATGTCACTTCAGAATACCGTCAATACAGAGGAACGCCAAATAATATTTGATCCGAAAAAATTCCGAATGCTTGATAACTGAAACTCTCAAGTTTTGAGATGTGGTAAAGCAAAAACAATACTGTACCGAATGGTTATTAATAATTCCGCCAGTTTTCACACACCATATCTTGCATGTTATCAGAGGACGGATAATAGCAGGAAAATATTAACAATTTATTACTTAAACCACTGCGATCTTGAAGGCGTCGTTCTCATTCTCTCAGACTTTACGCAATAGCTTCTTTTTTCCTCCATTTTTTCAGCACGTATGTTCAAGGCATTTGTCAAGAATGTGTGTTGCTTCCAAGTACACGGTCTTTTCGTGTAATGAGGAATTATCCAAACGCTCTAACAATGTCGAGGTTATTTCGATTGACAGAAAACTGGTCAACCGCATGGAATAAAAGTTTTCCACCCTCATTTATTTTAGTGACCTCATGTAATTTATCTGGTACGTTGTAATGTTATTGTATTTTTGCGAGAGCCTATTATTGTGACAATGATCGTTAAGCACTTGTTCTGTAGTTGGAAACTGTGTGCTGTAGTCTTAATCGCTTAACTGGGCAGCAAACCCGTGTGGACAAAACGGTGGCGCACGCGATTTTGCGTACAAAACTAGAATGACAGCAAGAAAATGCCACTCGCGTTTGCCCCGGATTTTTGGAATGGAACAAAATAGAGCACAGAAAAACGTCGATCTAGTCAACCTGAATAACCATTGCATTTATTTATCATCCTGACTTCGGAAACTGGCTTCGGAATATTTGCGTCGTTTACTGAGACTCTGGAAGTGGTGTGTTGTACATGAATTCTCGTTTAGTCTGTGGTATGAAGGAGCATGTTAACACAAAATAGACACTAAAGTGAGAGTATAATTTATCACAGCAAGCCAAAAGCATTCCGAAAATTGAAGCTGAAATTTTTTAGTTCATAGTGTTGGGCAATTAAACGAAATCAATTGCATCCAAGGAGTAACGTAATATCAAATAACATTACTTGGAATTTAACGCGTAGTAAAATTGTTGCCTTCTTTTTGTGTCTGGTTGCGATTGGTAGACGATCGGAGAAGTTAAATCCAACGTTTTTGATCGATGAACTCCTATGCGTTGAGCAAATGTGGAAGCGAATGTTACTGCACTGCTCCATGTGGGTATATAGCGCAGATTTCAAGTCACCGAACAGACATCCAAAATGAACTGATACATGGCTTGCCTTTCATAGGCTGAAATATTCATTTTAACAGCTGCACCTAAGATGTTGAATTTGCGTCCCGTATTCTGATGATTTGTTCATCTGGCATAGTCAGTATATGTGCTGAAAAATTTCATGGTTGCATGCGCCAATTTTCAACCAGGGGTCCGGCATTGATTTTTACCTCAGTAGAATATCAATTGGTATCAGTCGAAGTACTGATTGTTTCATGCCATATCAAACAAAGCATATCAGATATACTTTCATGTTGCTGTGGCTCGGGAAAGGAAGAAAACCGATGTATCCTTGTTTTTGTATTTGGCTTGGGTAAAAATACCATCACTTAGCTGCTGTCAGAAAAAGAATTTAGCATTACCGGCGTTCAAATGTAACTAAATGGCGCCACAGTTGAGTTGAGGTATAAGCAAAAGGTAGGCAACCAGACACAGTGTTCACTTTATTCAAATGTTTACTATATTTACAGGCCCATATTTTGTCGATTTGTGTTTGCATTTTATGTAACATGAGCCATTTCTTACCCGACTAAAACCATTTTCGCGGCATGGACTACAAGTGTGCATTCACGTGCACCGCAAGGAATGTCTGTAGACCTAATTTGCTCTTATATGTATGCACGCGAATATCGGTCAACAAGTTGCTTAACCAAGCGAGCTCAACAGAGAAAGAAAATATATTCTGGCGGTAGACGTAGATCCTAGGCATATTGCTCTCTCGGAGAGAAATACTGGCTGTAATCGCCAGGTTTCAGAGCGAAGGGAGATTAGATTATAGGTTTTATAAATTCGTAAAAGCATTGTGAAAAAGCAAAAATGAGCTCAATAAATAATTAGCTTTTAAATGTTACTACACTGGGTAGCGTACTCTTGAACTCACTTTATGGCCATATGTGATGTCCCCAAATGCTTTATTTACATGCGCGATTTCCATTAAACTAAAAGACACCCCTAGCAGAGAAGATCGCAAGTTTTGTTCGCAAGACGTAGAACCAGCAATCGATAGTAAAGTTTTAAATTTTAGGAATCACCAAATCCTCCTCCCTTAAATTATTTGTCTTATCTAGTCGACGTCAAAAACGTCATAAGCAAATTCTGGTGAATCTTCCAGACAAAGGACACATTTTGTACTACCGATACTTGAGTTCAGTTTCCAAAAAGGACGAACAGAGCCCCAGGAGCCTAATTAAAAGGCGCCTGATGGCAGGTTAATTGAATCAACTGAAAACCCGGCGATTTTCATCCACCTCCTCAGCATCCGCACAAAGTTGTCAAATGCCGAATTTCATCCCGACAAAATCCAAGCAACAAACTGGAATGTAATAACAGCTATCTTGCAATACAAAATGCTTTTAAAAATTATTAGGCATCGCAATCGGTGTTATTGTTTCAGGGGAAATTTGTTCGTGGGTGTGAACTTGCGGTTAGGATTTGAGTTTTGGTTTAATAATAAGACAACAGTTCAATAATTTCGGCATGTTCTTCTTTTTCTTACATTTGTAGGCATGCTT
Organism: Opisthorchis viverrini; assembly: GCF_000715545.1. Lineage (NCBI taxonomy): Eukaryota > Metazoa > Platyhelminthes > Trematoda > Opisthorchiida > Opisthorchiidae > Opisthorchis > Opisthorchis viverrini. Next base: position 52,483 of record NW_008752045.1, on the reverse strand, counting down.
GCCTTACGTCCTCCTCGCGTAACTGGTAATAGCGCCTAAAAGCATTATAGGGCGTACCATGCAGGCGACACGCGTAATTTCCAAATAAGCAAACAAGACACCTCTGGCGCAAACGATTGTTAGTTCCGTTCACGCTAAGCAGAAGCAGCAGTCAATAGTAAAAGTTTGATCTTAAAAACCACCAAGTCATGTGTTGAATTAACTGCACTTTTGGGTTTGTTACATAATCAAGCTTTGTCTTGCTAACATCGGAAAGATTGTAAGCAAATTCCGATAAATCTGTTAGCGGAAGGAGGAATTTTGCACCAACGATATTTGAGTTAACTTTTTAACGGAAGAATCTCGGGAAGCAGCAACAAATAAACGTATTTCACAAAGGTATAATCGTTTTTGATTCCACACATCTGATAATCATAATCATAAAGTCGTGCAAAGTAAATTTTAGACATTGCCATATTGCAATAGATTGCTACCTGTCAGCTATTTTTTATTAACTCCAAGCAACCCTGATGACCATCCAAGTGACTGAGAGAGGCAGCTGACTCATAGCGACAAAACAGTTTGCCAGTGAAAGTCGGAAATTATATATCACAAGAACGCCACTGAGTGGTCTTTAAAAGTAACGTTTGGCAATATTTGACACGTATGACAAAATGTATCAACCTAAACCTACTTAATAAGATGTTATATTCGAATTCCGACTTCCGTCGCTTAAGCATGAAAGGTTGCAACAAACGTCAAAGGGATTTTTATCAACTCAGAATGTATAAGTCTGCAGCGAATTATATGTTGCATATTAATACCAAGCTCGACGAATTTTCTAACTTGACGAGCACACATTTATTATGGGAACAGGTGCATCTAACATGAAATAATCTCAATTTTACAAGCTGCTAAACATATGGAGCCTGCTGCCACTAGTGAGTTATTACAAGTGATTTCTAGAAGGCAAAATAGTATGCGAACTGTCTTTGCCATCCCCATCGGGGGTGCAGTTTTGCTCACCAAAACGGGCGTAATTGCGCAACCTTTATAACATCTTCCCTAAACTCTCTTGATTGTAAAAGCAGCTAGTGCAACACAGCCGGCTAGTAGCTGTGAGTGACTCATTGTGAACTTTTACAGTATTTGGAAGGCTGAACTGAAATTTGATCATCTTTTGCTTAAAAAAACACGACCGCTTCATTAAAATTTCGGGTGAAAGTTTGATATGTATAGAGACCACAAGAATGTAATTGGAAATCTAAGAAAACACAAAATAATATCACAAATGATACTGTCCATAATGCAACGCTTGGTCTTAAATATCTGCATAATGAAGTTTTGCCCCCAGTAGCACCCATGATCAATGTAGCCACGACCACCGTGGTGTCACATATACCTGAAATACTTTGGCCATGTTAAAAGTTATGTAATCATTGAAATTGTCGGCGCGTACACCAAGTGGTTATCACCCACTATATAACATCTCATTATTTTATCCTGATTTTATCATCAGCTGGCGCAACTCTGCCGAAAACTAGCTGTGAGTGACTCGTTGTGAAATTCCATCGTATTTAGAGGGCCGAATTGAAAGATATTCATCATTTACTGGATGGAACACTTTGTCTTCTGCTGCAGGGATGAAAGATTATGTTTCTCGGCCAATCGTTGGCCGTTCAGTACCAAAATGTCTCTTCCACTGGACTCGTAGTATTGGTTCCCGCAAAATTTGCGATACACAGGATATGGCTCATGTGCAGTCGTGGGGTATATTGTTGAGGCCTGGTTAGTGTTCATTTTGTAAAGCCCAACAGTCTGCTTCAACAGAGCCGCGGCGGTCTGGCAAGTGCTGAATTTACTGGAATGCCTATAGCCTGATAAGCATCTCACAATTCGTATAAGTCAAGCTGAACCAGGCCGTTCAAGATGTGGGGGAGTTATTTTCACATCGCTGATGATCTGACTCTAATATGATCCGAAGCGGCGCAGGCATTCCACATACTGACAATTCTTAAGTTTTGGGCTATTTATCCTTATCGTTTGCTGAGTTTCTAATTTGATTGAAATCTAGATGAAAACTGCGTCGAGAGTTCTGTGCACCTATCAGAGACACATCTAATACTGGCACATGCCTAATCACTTAGATAGCTTGCATATGTAAATCCACAAAATTGAATCTTTTTTGCCTGAATCAAGGAAGCCAAGAGCTGATATTATATCTCACTAGATCACAGTCGAATTTTTTTCAGCCCGGCAAATCACCCGAAATTATGCGATTCAATTTGACAAATATATCATCCTGTGTGCACTTAACGAGATATTCCACTGGATTGGCAATGTTTTGTGCTCCAATATGTACGATGGTTCTAAACTTTCACCGGGATCGTGAGTATTTTAATCGTCAGTTTGCGGCCAGGTTTCCCAGTTGCTGTATCCAGTATGAACATTTGAGATTAGGTTGATTACATTTTTGTAATTTGCTTATTTCACGTTTTGAAAAAAGGCTAAATCTGCGTCACATATGTATTACTCATTTAATATTGATCAATGAGACACGGACTCCGGTGTTCTTGTGCGAGTTCCGTGAAACGTAACTTCGCTTTCCTTTTCCAAGTAGTTTTCATAACGAAGGCTACTCGTCGTGGTGAGTGATGAATGTTTATTTCTAGAATGCCAAACATCATATACGTTTTCTTTCAGCTTGCCTGCATTACGCCCGTAATTTTCATTACCAAAACGAGCATGTCCTCATGCATTTCTTGAATCCCCAGGTAGGGCATCAGGACGTGCTACTATCTGTGGGTGTGCCTTTTTGATTTTGATGATGTTACAATATTTCTCGTAGAGCCGCTCAATTACCTAAGAGGGCTTTTGAGGTTTAGCAACTATTTTTCCACAAAACCCGTTTTAGTCTTCACAAGATGGCCAGTGTCATTAAGGTTATATTTCTCCGCTACTCCCTGCACTGTCAACGGCCAGGGAAGGTTTTTTCCTGTGCACTATTGAAATTCAGGCTTACACGTGTTGAATTACCTGAAGAGTGTTTGGTACACTATGAGGAAAAAGCTCCCGAGGCATCATGTATGTGCTGATTTGGTTTAGCCTCATTATGTGCATCACCAGAACCAAAGTTGTATACCTCGAGTTTTCTGTGCTGACTCATTTCGATTAAGCACAACCCACCTTCCTTGTCTGCCTTGCATTGCCATTTTATGTGGAAACCAGTTATGACTGCAGCAAGCTTTGTGGGTTTTAATGTTTGATGAGTTACATTCCACCATTCACAAATCTTCCTTTTTTGGTGGCCGAGCGCAGGTAATTTTATTCGTTTGAGAATTCCTTAAATATTCGTTAGCTTCATTATACCATCCCAAATTTCGTCCGGAATTACATAATCAAAACACAACAATTACTCTCTGTGGCTTACATGGAATGTTGTTTCGAATTTACATTCAGCAAACGCTCTTCAGCCACTGCTAACCACCTGGATATCAATTTCGTTATTCACGGCGGTAATAATCTGGTAAGTGAAATGATTTGTTATTGGTATGAGTTTATAAAGTCTTTAACAAAATCGAACAGTGTATACCATCTCAATCTGTTTATAGTAAAAAGCGATCCGAAGACTTGTTTATTTACCTGTCTGAAGAAGTCAAACAAAAAACTGCGCGCGTTTCACTCTATGAGCTGCGATAACTTCCTCCAATATCTAAAAGACAGGTGCAGCAGTTGTTTGCCTGTATTTATCCATTACAAAAAAAGATTGATTATGATTTATCCAATCTATTTTGCCCGCAACATTTTAGTACATGTTTCGCGCATGCCTAATTAATGATTTTTCGGTATTCGAATGTGGAACGATCTAGCTCGTCATTTGGAAAGCCCATTTATTTACGTCATTTAAACAAAAAACTGCGCGCGTTTCACTCTATGAGCTGCGATAACTTCCTCCAATATCTAAAAGACAGGTGCAGCAGTTGTTTGCCTGTATTTATCCATTACAAAAAAAGATTGATTATGATTTATCCAATCTATTTTGCCCGCAACATTTTAGTACATGTTTCGCGCATGCCTAATTAATGATTTTTCGGTATTCGAATGTGGAACGATCTAGCTCGTTATTTGGAAAGCCCATTTATTTTACGTCATTTAAATTAAATATACATTGTAAACAGCTCCCTTACATTAACGAAGGATGAAAAGCTGTGTTTCCGTTCATTTTCCTGTGCAGGAGCGGGTCGTCCGTAAAATACACGTTTGAGTTCTCAAACTGCAAAACTTCTTCCAACATTCGAAACACCCCTCGGCTTTCATGCATCGGGTGATTCGAAAAAACCTCTAAACGTGTGTGCGGAACACTTGGGATGCAATCTAATTGCGATAACTGTTACAAGATCAGTGCGACATCTGAGATTTATTGAGGTCATCAATGAGAAAAAAATAGTCCTCAGGCAGATGAGCCAGCGTTCGCTATTGTAGATCTGTTTTTGGTCAGTTTTCATCATTGCTTGTACCAATGAAGACATTATATATCTCTGCATGCGGCCACTTGAGGGCTTTCAGAAATAGCTTCAACAATGCAAACACCTCTGATGCTCCTTCCTAAAATAAAACTTAATTTTGTTGGCTCAAGGGGAATGTTGAGGCAGTGTCCACCATAGGGACTAAAGTAGTACATGAGGAATTTGGGATTTGTCTTTGTATAATCAACGTGCGGCCTCTAGAATCTACACATTTCGCCATGGATTGCTATTTCCTGCCACACATGTGAATTCTAACCTTGTTTCGTGCACTAAGAAACCTTGGATGACGCACCGACGAAAAAGCTGGCGGCCTTTAAGTAACACTCAGATTGAAATTATTGAATTCTCCCGGAATAATGAGATTGACAGAATCTGCCCAAAATGCGACATGCAAACCCGGAGCAAAAGGATCTGGCATTGTTTTGGCGGTTGTTCGCACCAAACATGCCAGGCTAGCGCATTTTCGTTTAAATCTAATATCCGTGGTTTAACTTTGAACAAAAAAGCATTGCCTGCGTTATCTAACTTTACATAGCATATAGAGTTGCGTCAGATTACCGTAAGCGCTATGCACAGACACTTGGTTCATTGCTTTTCTTTTAAATTGGTCTAAATTTATTTTTGTGGCGTTTGAACTGGTAACAAAGATTCATGCGTGGAAAACATTTGTCACTTAATATGTGGCTTCCTAATGACATATATTCTTGCATTGCCTGCAAATATCAGGCTCAAATTTTAAACGAAAAGAAATTTTATTGCCATGCTGACTCAACGGTAGCATCATAGGTTTGTCAAGACTAAACAGGTGAATGTGCATTTTGTTGTTGAAGTTTTTCCGCAAATATTGACGCAAATATTTTTTCGCAATGGCATCACCTATGATAGAGAAAATACACTTGATTTGTACCGTTGTGTATTTACAGATGACCGGAATATTTGGAAATGGCTTCTCCACCGCGGAACATGAATTGCCAATAACTGGTAATTAAGACGCAAATCAACATTCAACATTTATTTTCCATGGGATATTTATCTGAACATGTACTGCTTCTTGGCTAGCATCCCCACATTTACTTGGTATCTAAAACTCGTTTGGTCGTTCGTTGCGTGAACTTGAGTATATTTCATGTAAAACTTTTGCGTAACCATGTAGTCCTAATTAACACGCCGATATTTCTAACACGGAATCCGCAAAGCCTGTGCAGAATCAAGTATCATTTGTTCTTTAGGGAATACCATGTGGTACATTCATTTTGGTGTATTGCTCTCATTTGACCGTTTACCTAATGAGGTTGGTTTGTGGTGATGCTGAGCAAAAGTTGATCATCGCACTTGGATTTGGTTTCAAGTGAAGCGAATTCTCGGATTTCCTAACTAGCTTAAACAGATACAGCCACATTTGGCTAAGTGGACACAATTTCACTGTCTTGCTCACTATCGAGATCACCCACATTTCCGATTTAAAGATGCACTGGGTGGTTGCGCTTGTCCCTTTTTGTATAGGGCATACCTAACGTTCGTCCCTTGTTTAAGAGAGGGTCCTTCTTCCTTCGATGGGGCCTCTACATCTCCTAGTAACGGACAGTGGGTGTAAAAATAAACTTATGGCTCAGAACTTATTTCTGAGTTTAAAGGATTGAGTGAGGTAGAAATTGTAATATATGTTGGCGCATGACTTTCTTTCCTGTTATTGATTAGCTGCGCACCTTAGGAAGTCGGTCATATTCAAAACTGCGCACGGAGCATTTGATGGAAAAAAACTGAATTGCTTCAAATCGTCGGGTAAAATTAACACATAAACCAGGCGTTATGAGGCTGACTGCATCTAACTATTCTACCACGCGGGTGTGGGAAAACATGTGTTTTCCTTCAGGCATGACAGAATTTCTTTGCAGAAGCACATTCATTTAACGAAGTAATAACCTGTTATTAGTTGCCGGCATGTTCACTTTTCTCGAGCCTTACGACCTACTATTGCAAGCGTCCCTTGAAGCCGAAAATACCAATAGCTCTATAACAGGAAACGTTTCCTTATGATCCATCATTTAATTGGAGATAAATGACAAGTAACAAAGACGAATACTTAAGGGTAATTTGTTTGCTTTCACGGCAAACTGTAACGTTGCAAAGTCATCGATGCCAGTTGGAAAGAATATCGCACCGGTGTTCCTGTAACAAAGAAATAGTTTTGTTTACTCAGTCTGTGCAAACGTAAGGTAGATCAAATTGTGATTGTTCTCATTTTGATGACCGCGGAATGTTGAAAGTAAATTTTGTCGCTACAAAACCGGGGTACGCTTCCCACATCACTTTCAGATAAAATTGCCTGCTAATATGCAGAGCTTAGTACAAATCACATCACAGTTCGCCGGTTTATTATCTTGAACGTCTTCCAGGTTTTTCGCATGAAGGTTAGTTATCTCCGGTACTTATAGAGGATAATATGTAAATCAATTTCCGCTTCAAAATTCCGAATCGACTGATGCGCAGGTTCCTGGTTTTAAATCGACACATCTGTAGTCACTGAATGAATTCCACAGAGTACGTGGAACTTATTTGTAAATCTGAGAACATTTGGGAATTTTCATTCGTGATGTCCTCCGGTGAAGTTGATATTTTATGAAGTGCTCGAAAACGTGGTATAACTTTTTATTGTGGCCGCAAAATTAAGATGAATGTAACAGCTACGACTTCTTTGTTACTACGGAGATGTTTCAATTTATGCCCCGAATAATGATTGCATGAAGTGCACTGCTTAACAAACTAGTTTTGGTGAACGAGTAGAGATGCATTCAAAACTACTGTAATATCTCTGGCGCTATCCGATTCACATTTGTCTTGATATATTTACCAAATCACTCGCTGTGCTAACCATAAAACCATGCCATACAATACCGTACTCCACAACCTAGAATATGCTCAGTCTATCCCATCCAACAGACTGAGACATCCATGGGGAAGAAACCAATATGACTGAGCTTACTATATACGGCAATCGGTTCGTGGTCATAGCCAACAACCGCTTGTCCCATTTCTACGACGCAGCAATGCGCTTAAACGTATGCGGTCTTGGTTCAACAACAAGACTCCAGTCCTCAACCAGAATGTGGTTGTTCATCCTTCCTTTCACTGTCGTTTGCGACGTTTGTTCACCATCAAAATTATTACCCCCATCACCATCATCGACAGCGATGTATCATGGTTTAACAAAGATGCCTCTTTCCCGAACTTCAGTTCATGGTTGTATGGGTTGAGATACAGTCAAGATGACCACACATAGACAAGAGAATCATTGTTCTCGTAAACCTGGACCTTTATCTAAAAAGCAAGGCAACTACGGACTTTTGAAGACCACAAAGATCTAATTGTTCATCTTCAAGGGGACTGGTCAAACAACACGTGAAATAGTTCAGTGCAAACAGCAACTGGAAGAAAATCAAGCATCGAAAAAGCCCGTCAAATTATTAAAGCACTGCTAAAACACATAAAACAAGAATCTTGGAACAAATGTTTTCAGAAAAACGAATTTTACTTGGTTTGTAGGAATCAAAATTCCCCTAAATTTATCGCCTTTGATATCGCTGGGAAATGTGTGCTAACGCGCCCTTTTAATTTTAAGCAGGCAAATGTGTAAATGGTGGTGAGGCAATTTTCTAGCGTTTTGTTGTGTTCGAGGGTTTCCAAACCTCTGGAACGAGCTCTGCATCTGCTTATATCAGTGTGACAAAAATGTTGCTCCCCAGAAAAAGTGGTGGTAGACGATCTTTAGGAACTTGAAGCCGATCATTTGAGCACTGACACATTTACAATAGACCGCTTGAGGTGCAATAAATTTTGACGGTCTGTGCAACTTAATTGTGAAGCGCAAACAATCGCCTGGGACAAAACAGAGTTCATTATTCTTCCGTAAACTGAGCTAGTGTAAAATCTCCACAAATTTTGAAAAAAAATTAAAATAAGCACATTGCAAGATCAATTAGACAGCCTTTATTCACTTCCACTGTTACACACTGGATTCATTGCTAAACATGATAATGAAGGTCGTTTATGAAATCTCTGAAAATGACCCTATTTAACGTATATTCACGTATTTATATTAACACGCGAATGCTCCCAATGATTATATAAATACACTGGAAATCTTCCTTTCTCAGCTCATTGCAGGCTGTGCTAAATAGCTCACATTCAATGTTGATGTGGTCTTGGCATCTGGTGAAAGTTGTTGCAATTTGAAAATGAATCATAATCATCTTCAGCCCGGGGAAGTTCCACATTTGATGAAGCATTTCTGTTAACTATTTTGTATCCACCAATGTAGCTAACATTTTAATATTGTTAGATCAGCAAATGCCTGGGCAGCCTACGTTGGGAAATGGGGAACCAGAATTAAGGAGATACAGTTTTAGCGAGACTATATAGTGCTTTAAAATTTTCGAGACTGTGTTACATCAGATCTCGTGGTTGATATAAACAATTGTTCTCCACATCTTTGTCGTGGGCCGACCGGGTCAAAATGAAATTTTAGTGCTATTCATTCTTTAATTTTTTGATTCATATTAGGTGTTTGCCGGGAGAATTACGCACCCAATCAGAAATTCTCCAATGTAATGCATTATTTAAGCACCTTTATCGGCGCCACAATCACAAAAGTCGTAATGTGTGTCAAAGTGAGACATAAGTGTTTGAATAACAACCAAAGCTTCTTTTTCAAATGAAGACCTTGTCTGCAACCAAAGCTCTCAAAATCTAAATCGCCTTAGGCCATCTTGATATTTGAATGCCACGACATCAGAGTAAGCTAACGAACACTGAGAAATCAGGAACATTTGTGTTCAACCCAACTTTAATCCACACTTTGCAACGGGAGTTTAAAAAGCGCTCGACTTTGTTTAGCAGGAGATTTTAGGAAGTTTAAATGTATCGTTATTCGGTGCAACCGTTTGAAATGGTGGAACCGACAGAATTGTTTAGCGCGTTAAATTGGCTTCATCAAGTACACCACATTATTCTAAACTGCTTGAAGACTAATCGATGTGAAACTAGGATCGATTATTGCATGAAATCTGACTCGTGAAAGGCTTCATTGTAAAATGGAGAGGTTTAATACTGTGATCACATAACATAAAGTAAGGCATTTTGTGCGCACCAGAACTGTTGATTCGTGAGGTTGGTTGTTTGTCAGCAAGTCTCAAGTCTTAAAGCATTCATCAACTAAATCGAGGGTCTGTTACTCTGCATACTGAATCTTGAAAAACTCAGTGAGATTGTTGCAAGGCGATAGGTGTCCTCACCTTACTGGGTTCTGCGTTTTGGCAATTAGAGCTGAATTACAGTCAAGGGAATCCTGTATCATGTGGGTTTTTCAAACTATGCTAGTCGACATTCAGGAAAGCGATGCGCGTTGTTGAGAAATGCGGTAATGTCAAGTGATTGCGAGGTTTTTCATTAACTAATATGTCCCAAATAAAAATTTCACAGTTACCATGACAGCTTTTCTATCAAAGTACAGCTAATCTTAAGACAATTCTACACTTTGAAACAGCCGAATCGGTGATATTGCTGTACCTAGCGAAACGTACCCATCTCAAGTCAATTGGGGAAACTAACAGGCTATATTTCATCCGATCCATGAATTTAATTTTACGTAGCCCTTATTTGTTTGCTATGTAGTTATTCGATCAATATTTTCTTTCGGCACACGCACGCATGTTTTATCGCACCAATTGCATCAAACTGAGAGTCGCATTCATTCCACAACCAGATGGCTTAAAGAAACAACCGGTCGTTATTTGTGAGGAATGATTATTAATGAAGTGCAGACTGTTATGCAAAATGTCCGTAATATTCATCATGCTCCTTTAAAGTACACTGGTAACGTCTAGAATTCTTACGGCTTTCAAGCTTTTGCATAAAATATATTGCTTCTGCGAACCTCAAAAGTAGTTGTGAGTGACTCTGCGTAATTTCGAGGATTTCGTACCATCTATTGTTTTGCTTGTGTTGAGGGTTCGTTGTGTCTTGCTCATCAGCTGCTCAAAGTAACTAGATGTTCGCGTTCATAAAGAGATCGGACCGTAACATTTTATGACGGTTTGCGCATGTCATCCACCCACGGATCTACACCGGGTTTTCCCCGCATATCGCACGGAGTCTCTCACATTGGAATGGTTGATGTTTTGAGGTCTGATAAACAAACTTACCTAGTCCTGCAGGTTAAATGTTCAAGCATGTAGCAACTTCTTTCGTCGTAATGCCAATACATTTGCACTTATGCCCTGCAGAAGTCTAGGTGTACTCATCATGAGAGAATTCCAGCGGAAGCGGGATTACGATACCTGGGCTCCAGAAAATATCATGCCGCAACAGCCGACGCGCGGTCCGGTCAGCCAGGTGGCCTAGATTGCTGCATACGAGGGGACTGGATAATGAAAACAGGCCATCGCTTACGCATTCACCGTTTATCTTTCACTTGCTATTCTATACCCGTTTACCCACCTCATTATTAACTTCCATTATGAAGCTAATCTGTTAGAACTGATAACTCCGCATCCGTTTTCCGAGCAAAATTAGCTCGTCAGTTGGCAGCGGCGTTGATGAGTATCTTTCCGGAAATCTAAATGCAAAAGTCGGCAAGCCGAAAATATCTGAGGCTCAATCAGTTGGTCAACATGGATTGGACTCGGTCCTTACCCTCTGTAGTGATGTTGAACGCAGGATATTTTTATGAAGCTTT